>NW_015169780.1:1549041-1554180 GCF_001447785.1 Gekko japonicus | reverse complement strand
CCTGATGTGCCAGGGTATGATGACATCACCCGGAGGTGATGTCATCATGCCGGCCATATCACGTGGGGATGCTCTAGCATTTGGGCAAATGCTAGCGTGTCCTGCCCAATGTGCCCTGTGCGATGATATCACCTTCGGGTGATGTCATCGCAGTGTGCATGCTTTGTGCATGCATGCAAGACTCCAGGGAGAAGACTGATCCCCCCTGCCAACAGCCAGATAGGACCTCGCAACCCTAATTCCAATACTAATGACAGTTGGCTTGAAGACTGAAAGACTTGCTGCTTCCTGTACAGGCCAGGTTTCTGGTCATCGCAGTGTGCATGCTTTGTGCATGCATGCAAGACTCCAGGGAGAAGACTGATCCCCCCTGCCAACAGCCAGATAAGACCTCGCAACCCTAATTCCAATACCAATGACAGTTGGCTTGAAGACTGAAAGACCTGCTGCTTCCTGTACAGGCCAGGTTTCTCTGTTCCCCCTTCCACACTTGGGAGAAAAGTCTCTTACTTTTGCCTACCCCACCAAGCACAGCCACCTGCCTGCCTCCAGCTTTCATATGATTGCAGCAGGAGAGAGCAGAAGTTCCCAGCAAAGGCAAAGAAGAGCCAGCAGCAATTGATCTCTTTGCACAGAGCTCATATCTTAGCAACAAATTAGCTCTGTTCTGGATTTTTTGCAGGGCCTTCCTTTCAGGGGCTGCCTCGCCCATTTTCTTCCACCCCCATCCTCTTAAACCAGAACTTTAAACACCACCAGCAAACTTCATGTCACATTGGTGACCTAGTGCCTGGAATTGTTCAGATCTGTGCTAAAGCCTTTCGGATACTGGCCTTTTTCCCCAGTCACTTTCATTACACTTTCCTAACACGCTATATTTACATTTATTACTCAACTCAAAAAATTTTATTGCGAATGTATTTACAATCTCCCCATGTATCTAGATTATGATTCAACACATAGAGTCAATGTATTTGTGCAGATTTTCCATCGTGTTAATTCACAATCCAGGTATATACTGTACTCAACTGACCACATCAAAAACCCAAATCTACTGAAAAAGCCAACATGTGACTTGAACACATTTAATGAGTCAACACTGAGTGAAGTCTGCCAAGAACAGGATCAAAATCGTCCTGGTACCAGTGTCCATGTTCAAATTATATGTTGCATTATTGTGGGTGAGGAGTTGTTTGAGATTGGGGGGGTTGTCTGTGTGCAAGAAAAGATTTCCCACCCAGTATATGTGAAAGAGAACTGTCATTGTCCAGTAGAGGTTGTGAGTCATTGATGATGTGTTGAACTGTTTTGAGTTGAGAGTTATATGTTACCACACGGGGTGTTCTGTTATTGTCTACCTGCCTCCAGCTACCACGCTAAATACACCAAAAGATCCATTGTATACAGCCAGGCTCTATGCTACCGCCTAGGGTTGTCAGGTTTGGGTTAGAAAACACCTGGAGACTTTGGGGGTGGATCCAGGAGAGGGCAGGATTTGGGGAGGGGAGGGGCCTCGGCATGGTACAATGCCATAGAGTCCACCCTTCAAAGCAGCCATTTTCTCCAGTGGAGCTGATCTCTGTCAGCTGGAGATCAGTTGTAAAAGCAGGAGATCTCCAGGGCCCACCTGGAGGCTGGGAACACTAGTACAGCCACATCTGTTCCAGTCTTACAGACAGAGATACAACAGATCTTTTTGGAACTAAAGTATCCACCTGATGAAGTCAGGAAACAGATTAAAAAAGCCAGAATGGTACCCAGAGAAAACCTGTTACAAGACAAGCTGCAAAAAGACAATAACAGAACACCCCTTGTGGTGACATATAACTCTCAACCAATGTTCCCTCTAAGCTGTGGAGTCTTGTGAGCAAAAATTCTATTTTGTGAGCTACCGGCGTTAAAGTTGTGAGCAGGTGATTTGGCTGCTGCATAAATTAGTTTGCTCTGGAGCCCTCCTTCCTGAGCTGAGACAGAAATGTGTGAGCCGGAGGCTAAAAAACTGGGAGCTAGCTCACACTAACTCAGCTTAGAGGGAACTCTGCTCTCAACTCAAAACAGTTTAATGCATCATCAATGACTTACAACTCCTACTGGACAATGACAGTTCTCTTTCACAAATACTGGGAGGTAAATCTTTTCTTGCGTGCAGACAACCCCCCAATCTCAAACAACTCCTCACCCATGATAATGCAACATATAATTTGAACATGGACACTGGTACCAGAGCTTTTAAAAAACCCAGATGCCAACTTTGCTGCCACATACACCTTGCCAACACAGTCACTGGACCCAACAACACCAGCTGTACCATCTCAGGTGCATTCACTTGCTCATCTTCTAACATTGTATATGCCATTAAATGCCACCACTGCCCTTTGGCTCTCTACATAGGACAAACACGACAAACCCTATACCAAAGGATAAATGGACACAAATCTGACATCAGGAATCACAAAACTGAGAAACCTTTATGGGGACATTTCAGCCTTCCAGCATAATCAATCGCTGACCTCAAAATAGCTGTTTTATTGCAAAGGAACTTCAGGAACAGAATGGAAAGGGAAATAGCTGAATTACAAGTTATCATAACACTCAAAACAAACACCCCACCAGGACTTAATAGGGATACTTGTTTCTTATCCCATTCAGGGGTCATTTTGTAGAAAAAGAGCTGCAGGAGGTCATTAGCATATCTAATAACCTATTGTCATAACAGCTCATTAGCATATGCCACATACCCTGACATCACCGGAACTGATGTCAGAAGGGGAAGCAAAAAGGGGGAGCATCTTCAAAAGTCTCCCCTTCCCCAGCCCTGTGCGCGGGGGGGGGGAAGCAAAGAGAGAAGGGGTTTAAAGTTTAAACCCCTTCTCTCTAGAGTCACGCCACAGTGGTGGCATGATCTTTCCATTATATTCTATGGGGCCATAGAATACAATGACGGCGCAACTCTAGAGAAAAAGAGCTTGGGGGCGGGGAGCTTGCCACCACCGTCATTTGTGCTTGCTCCTGGGCTGTTGGAGTGGTGCTTCGGTGCGCTCTGGCCCCAAATGACCCCTAATCCCATTACATATGCTAACTCATTCAATCCTCACACATGTATTCTCTCCAAGAAGGGCTATACATCCCCTATATTTTGATGTTTTTCTGTTCTTTTCTTTTCGTTTTGAAATAGTATACTATAATAGTGATTGTAATGCAATGCAATATCTTGTTGATCTCTGACATAACATTGTACCCCAGGAAAAGGATTCTGTCAGTTAACTCCATGTTTTAGTGAAGCAAAATGTTATTACTACTCTTAACAATTAAGAATATAATAGAATATGTAATGCGATTTGGAATGGTAGATTTAAATGTAGTTCTCTGTTTTGGGGACAAGGAAAATACTCTACACATCCAAGATGCTCTAAAGTTCGCCTCTATGCTAGAAAGGAAATGGATGGGATTCTCACAATTTAGGGCACATCAATCTCCAGTTTTGACATACTTATTACCTATGTTGTTTCCCCCCCCAGTTGAACCCAAACAGATGGTAACCACAAACCGAGCCTGTCATTCTTTTGATGTGTTAAAAATATTTTCACTATTTTGTATACTAATTTAACAAGCTGCCCCTATATATACAACTATGATCTGTCATTCCATTTCATCGTCTGACAAAGTGGGCATGCACACGAAAGCTCACACCTTGAATAAAACTTTGTTGGCCTTAAAGGTGCCCCACTAGACTCTTGCTCTGTTCTTTTGCTTCAGACCAACGCAGCTGCCCACCTTGATCTACATGCTGTACCATCACTGTCCTCAACGGAATGCCTGGTGGAACATGCCCTGCAGAAAGGTAACAACTTCTGCAGGGCATGGATGTTCCCCAGCAGAGAGAAAGCCCTGGCTCTGGTCAAGGACAGCCGAATCTCTCTCAGGCTGGGGACCGCCAGGAGGTTCTTCGTTCCTGAGTGTAATGCTCTTCTTGGGGCATACTGAGAGAGGCAGTCCCGAAGGTATGTGGGTTGAAAGGAATAAAAGTTGTTCTCTGTCCACTGCCTCTGTACTGTGCATAATGTTATACAGCAACATCATTTCACACCTCAGTTACTCTTTTTCAAACCCCCAATGGCCAGACACTTCAGCCTTGCTTCCCAGGCAGGTTTCACAAGCATTTGATTATTACAGTTGCTCTTTTCTGTTCTTTTCCCAGTATCCTTATGTGGTGAACAGAGGTATCAGGGAATTGTAAAAGGACATTACTATACTACAGTTTTTTTCAATGACCCTAATATGGAATTTGTATGTTTCACCACTGCTGTATGTTTAGTCGGCTTTTTTTACAACTCCAAGGTCTTTTTCTAGGTCTGCCAACACAATTTCAAACTATATCTGTGTATATGTGGAATTAGAATTGATTGCTCTAACATGCAACATCCTGCAGTTACATTGAATTCCATCTGTCATTGCCTGTACAGAGCTCCTTCCAATCCCTTTTTGTTTTCACCATCCTGAAAACTGGATGTCACCTACTTCACTGCTCATCCCCAGCTTCTCTGTCTTATCTGATTACCCTTTTCACAGGCAACACCCACATGGCTTTTGATCATGTGAGTCCCATGGTCCTCAGCACACTTCTTTGATGATCATAAGGGGTCCCGCCACCATCTTCTGCTAACAGAAAGCTACATACAATTTCTCTAGTTTAAAGTAACGTGGAAAATGAAATGTTTCGTCAAAGTGAATGGTGAGCGTGCTATAAAGAAACAAGTCCTTTTTTTGGAATCCCACACAATGGTTTACACAGAGAAACTGCAACTATTTGCTACAGTTTGTATTTCAACTTAGGAATTATATTTAATATCCTACTTTAATAAATGATTTGGGGTTCTTTGAAATCCTTCCTAAAAAAGAACTCTGTATAGCAGCTGAATTTTTTTGCTTTTTTATTGAAGCACTAGCAGTTATTAATAGCACTGACATAATTACAAATCTCAATATGACTGGAAACTCAGGCACTGCAAAGTACTCACATGCAGAGAACTTCTATAAGATTTTCATCACTGCACACCCTATATTAAATATGAAGCTGAAACTAGTTGCAACTAAATAAAGACTGAAAATGTTGAGGATCTTGGCTGAGGATCTTGAGTT
>NW_015169780.1:1522279-1548990 GCF_001447785.1 Gekko japonicus | reverse complement strand
TGCAGATGGCATTCATCCCATAGCTGTACGTGGCTCTTATAAGGAGTCTCTTTATATTTGCCAGCACCGTCATGAATTCCCTTTTGCTGACTGGCAAGTCAGTACCATGCAGCATAAATAAATCATGCTTTAGCAAGACTTCTTCAGTGTGTTCTTCAAATGGGTTCAGATGAATTCCCTCTTGTGATGTACTGATTCTCAATCCACTTCCCTAGTAATTATAATAAATGTTATTGTTGCAAACATTTTCAGGAAACAACTTATGTGGCTACAACCCTGTACAGAGCCTAGCACTTTGGGACAAAGTTCTGTGACCAGGTGTGTTCATGTATATGATATTGCCAAGAATTTGATATTAATGCTGATACGGAAACTTAGCTGATGATGGGACAAAATAATTCATAAAAAACCTTGATGATCTTCTGAAAACCAATGTACTAATTTGACATTATTGTGACAAAATGCAGACTTCTGTCTTTCTAGGGCAGCACACATTTCCAACACCTCCCGTTTTGTCCTTACAACAACCCTGTGTCATAGCTTAGTTACACAGAATGTAACTGGCCCAAGGTGAGTGAGGATATGAATCCAGGACTACTCTGTTCTGGTCTGGTATTCTAACTATTACACTGCACTAGCTCTTCACTGAAGTTTCTTATCAATTACAGAGATATAACAGCAATAGTGAAACTCTATCTACTTAACTGCCTATTCAGTGTGTACAGTCATCTTTATAATATTTATAATATTATCCCAAGCATACTTACTATGGGATAACTTCATTTGAAATAAGAAAGGGATTTAAGCATGCTTACCCATGATCAGCATTACATTTCCTGTAATTTTTATTGCTATTAAAAACACTTAACACTTAACTAAGTCTTCTTCTAACACAGCCATGATTCTCCATTTAGCTTTCACTGCCACTGTGAATGCCATGTAAAAATAATGGCATTTGACATACCACTATAGCATGCTAACATTGGAATGATCTATCTAGTGGGCACTCTGAATTCCCAGCTTTAATTTTTTAAGCCCTAGCCCCTTCCTTTGTGGAGACATAAGGTGAAAGGCATATCTCTGGAATGAAAAGGGCATGAGATATTTTTAATGAAAATTAGGAATTTATAGGGACTAGTCACATGACTATAGCCACATGACATACTGATTAAAATGAAGCTTGGAACCGTTCTTCAGTTGCATAAGGAAATGGTAGCCACGGAGGGGGGGGGATATGTGCAGATTCTCATCTATACAGGATACAAATACTCTTTGACTGCAATCTTTTAAAAAAGATTGTACCAACCAGATTTCGGAATGAGCTCAACAATGCTGGGGGGGTTTGGTTTTTTTTTTTTTTTACAGAAAATGGATGGTTGGGGGCTGATTTCATGTAGATGCTCCAAAAAACCCAGTTCTGGTTTGAGTGTAAAACCAGAGCAAAACCTCTCTGTGGAAGCAGCCTAAGTCTAAGCATGTCCAGCAGCATCTGTACTTATCCATGCTGCTACATTTGTTTCTCCCTTCCCATCCCTCCCTCCATTGTCTTAATGCTGTACAAATTAAGTTGGTTTGCAAGGTTATACTACATTGGTTTGTACAAATGATTATAGTTGTTTTAATTAACTACCTGTTTAGCCATATGAAGCCAGCTCATTTGCTTACCAATGAAAATCTGCCTCTAACAAATCATCCTTTCACTGAACACACTGAGTTGTGAAATTGTACCTCTATGATGACATCAGACTGAAGCATCGCTTCAGCAGCATCTTCTTCCCCAGTTAGATCATATGAGATGGTAAATTTCAGAAGGCCTCCAGCAGCTGTTATCTGCAGAAAAGAAGAAGGGTGCTGATCACACAGCAGAAAACATGCCTTTAACCATTTTATACTATTCTACTCCAATTACAGTGCTTTCAAGAGGAAGGACTTCGACTGTAGTGAAAGGACAAGTGTATGATAAACAGCCCCAAGCAAAGAGTGATTATGAGCTTCTCCTTCACCTTATTCTTTCTTTCTCCCTCTCAAAACCCATTGCTTCTATGCTCCAAAGAAGCTATAAGTACCTTTGGACGCAGGCTGAAAATTTATGCATGCTTGCATATCTTCTCACCAAAGGTCTGGCATGAATGAGATTATTCCGTAATGATAGCATATGCTATGCCACGATAATTCTAGCAACCCAGACCCTTACTTCCTAATTTTCCTCATTTTGAAAAATAAAGTCTTCATAGACAAAATGTAATCTACATTTCTTATTCGGATGGCACTTAATTGTCAAAAGTAGCCAGAAAATTGGAGCTGTATACTATTCTTCTTCTTCCCTTCTGTCCCCTGCCTCCAAGGGTCCAGGCTGGTACAAAGGACTGCTTTTTAATCCCCCTGATCATTAGGCTGCTATGACAGAATGTTTCTTATAAAAGATAATCTAAAATGGAGGGAAGAGAAGTATTTATCTGTTCCTAGGAAATAGAACAAATTCGGTTAAAAAGAAGGCTGCGGTGGCTCAAGTGGTTAAGACGCTGAACTGCAGGCTGTGGAAGGTCAGTAGTTCAGCAGTTCAAGACCCGGGTGCCGCAAGACGGGGTGAGCTCCTGTCTCTAGTTCCAGCTCCTGCCAACCTAGCAGTTCGAAAGCAAGAAATTGCAAGTAGATAAATAGGTACCACTTCGGTGGGAAGGTAACAGCGTTCCGTGCACCTTGGTGTTTAGTCATGCCGGCCACATGACCATGGAAATGTCTTCGGACAGCGCTGGCTCTTCGGCTTTGAAACGGAGATGAGCACCGCAACCCTAGAGTCGGATTCGACTGGCTTTCGAGCAAGGGAACCTTTACCTTTTTACTGACACATTGCCACCTCCTTTGGATTTGCCACTGTCACAAATATGTAATGAGCCACCAAGTTCAAGCATTTGTTTCCCCTTAAATATATTTTGCATGTATTAATCTTGTTAACCATTTGCTGCTAATAATAAACATTTGGATGGATACTGAGCATGACAAACCAAAGAACAAAAGTGGACAGCACAGATTGTTCTTAGGATAAAAGTTTAAAAAAAAAAAGTAAAAAAAGTGTTGACACAAGGAGCATCGCATTGTTCCTTCCACTGGGAAAAAAGTGAGAAGAGTAAACTAAACCACGTTTCATGTTTAAGTGGAACAAAGACCCTAGGAATAGAACCTTCCTTTCTCTTTCCTTCCCTTTTCTATATTGCTGACCAAGAGTGCAGTTATGTGAGCAGCCTGCAAGGAAGGGAATTGCTTGATTATTCGCAGGACTGTTCCAATGGGACTAATGCACAACCTTCCATCATCATTCATCATGTATTCAGCCCCACTTGTGCAAATGAAACAAAAACAAAATGGAGGGAAATAACTTTTGTTGTGCAGTGTTATCCACTTTTAATGAAAAATAAATCAGTTTTTCAAGGGACTGGGTCACTTCAGTAACTAAATGATGCTAAATAAATTATAAACAACAGCATTAATTATGGCAGTAATCTATACATTTTCAATCTTTTTTTTTAAAAAAAAGAAATTATGCATCACTACAGGCATCCTTGAAGATTATGGTGTTTCATTATCATTTTTTAAAGTTTCCATTAGCAGATATAGCAAAAAAACATGCCACCACTGGTTGAATCCACTGGGAAGATCATTTCATTTCAGTGCGGCTTGTAAAGGAGAAGTTCTTGATTTATTGAGCTCCCTAACCATATCTTAGGATTTCTTTATATTTGCAGAAGGGGTGGTAGATGTTCACCAGAAGGATGACAATACTAACATATTGAAAATAAAACCTATGCTGTTTGTTTCTAGAGTCTTTAGCTATAAAATTAATTTTAGGTCTTCTTAAAGTAAATGCAATCATTGAAAAAGGCAACAAGAAATCATTGTGTTAAAATTGACTCATCCCACATACATAGACATTCCATTACCTACTGTACTAGTTATCTGCCACCTGTAAAACCCATGATTTCATGAAAACCACAAGTATGTGCAGCTGACATTACTTTAGCAACACACCAGACCAACTTTATCTTGAAACAGTCTGAATCAGACTGAATAGAGTGTCCATGCCTGTTACCGGACTCAATTCTGTCTAACATTAGCCTGAATCCAGGAAATGCAGGCTTGATATGCTTATGCTAAATAAAAATGTGCCTGTGTATATAAGCATTCAAACTGTGTTCCTTGAACATGGTTTGCTCCAGCAGGTAAGCAGTTTTCAGTGGTAACACAGGTAGGTAAATACGACTAAGTGTGTGTGGATTGGTCCCAAGTCTCCAGAAGAAGGAACATCTACAGCTACAAGGCAGTCACTATTACAATTCTGCACATATATGACAAAGTTGTTCCTCATTGACCTCTACCATCCTTGGAGTGAAACCTGGTCAAATGGTTTACCCTGGAGCTAGGTGACCTAAAGAGGGCCAAGAGACATCTAGAATGATGCTGGTGATGAAGTCATACTGAATCTGACAGAGCATGTTATAGAACTCACAGGAAAACCTATGAAGCAGCAGTGAAAATGACAAAAAAGTGTTACTTCTCAGCTATCAACGCATCAGCCAGTTCAGAGGCATCTCATTTGCTTAGGGGATCTTGGCATATACTGACTTGTAAATCTGAGTTTTTGTTGTCTCAGGAACAGGAAATTAGTTGTGATGCCTCTGCAAAGGTTTTGTTTTGTTTGCTGACAAAAACTCTCAAAAACACTGACTTGGATGCTGATTCTAACGTGGATTAGACAGAAGAAATACCTAACATACCATCTGGTCTGTTTATGGATCATTTTGACCCAGTTACCACAATAGATTCTGACAGAATTCAGGGATCTGTGAAAGCTACCATGTGCTCTCTTTGACCATCCTGGTTGCTGAAATCATTGATGTTTATTGTAACTCAATCAATGACACAGGGCACCTTCCCATGGTCACTCAAACGGGGAGACTTCTGACCCCTGCTTAAAAAAACTGTCCCTACAGGAAATGTTGCCAATTATAATTTTGTCTCTAATTTGCCCTTCTGGGGCAAGGTAACCGAGGGAGCAGCAAGAGACCAAATCCAGGCCTTCATGGATATTTCAGGGGCTCTGGACAGTCTGGCTTTCCTAGATTATGGGACAGAGATGACATTGGTGACTTTAGTTGATGATCTCTCTCTGCAGGTAGACAAAGGCCATGCTTCTTTGTTCCTCCAGATCTAACTGGTGCCTTTGATACAGTAGACCATGCCATCTTCTTGAAATATCTGGAAGCAGAAGCAGATATCAAGGGATGTGTTTTGGATTGGTTTAAATCTTTCCTTACAGATTGGACTCAAAGGGTTGCCACTGGCAACCACCAGTTATCATCAGTGTGGAATTTGTCCTGTAGGATTACACAGGGTATAGTTTTATCCCCCATGCTATTCATTCATTACGTAAAGCCCTTGTTGTTCTAGTATTGCATGCCATCAGTATGCTGATGACACTCAACTCTATATGTCTATCCAAATCCAAAAGGTATTGAGCCCTGTCTGACTACTGTGGTGAAATGTCTGAGACTGAACAAATTGAAACTGAACAAGACAAAGGTAATGATGTTTGGGAAGACTGCAGTTTTGAAGAATATCATGCTTCCAACTTTTGATGGGGTTCAGCTGACCCTTGCTGACTTGGTCAAGAGCCCAGGGGTTACACTGGAGCCAACATTATTACTGCAGAAGCAAAATAATGCAGCCACAAAACAATACTTTTTTCCAACTTAATTTAGCCTGGAAGATGGCGACCTACCTTGACTCAGCTGATCTTAAAATCTGGATGTATGCCATGGGACCATCAAGATTAGGCTACTATAATGTACTCTATATAGGTCTTATCCCTCCAAATCAACTTAGAAACTCCAAATAGTGCAGAATTCTGCAGCTTGGTTATTATCAGTAATTGCAGTGCACACATTTTATGTCCACCCAGCAGTCACTCTACTGGCTGCTCATTTATTACTGGTTCTATTCAAGGTAGCAGCCATCACGTACCAAACCCTTCGTGATCTCAGACCCTCATATCTGCAGGACTGCCTCTCCTCCTATGCCCTGGCATAACAACTTTGCTCATCTGAACAGGGCCTTGTACAAATACCTCCCTGGAAATGGGCAAGATCAACAACTGCCTGTACATGTGCATTCTCTTATGGAATGGCCAGCCTCAGGAGGTCAGGAATAGGGATGGGCAGAAACTGGAAAAATGTGGTTCATGGCTGAACCATGAACCAAACCGGTTCATGGTTTGTGGTCCCACAAATCCCATTGAAAAGGACCACAGTCCCTTTAAATAAGGTTTGCAGAAAGCTGAGAGTAGAGGTATGCAAAAAATTGGTTATTTTTTTCCTGATTCGGGTTCGTTGGATCCCAAAAATATTGCTATTCCACAAACGCCTGAATACCAATATTGGTATTGTATTGGGATTCGGGAAAATATTTAGGAAACCCGAGTTTATTCAGTGCCATTATACTCTATGGGGACCATCCCCATAGAGTATAATGGAGAATTGATCCAGGGGTATTTGCGACTGGTAGACTCACCAAATTTGCAGCATAGCTGCTGGTGCCTCTCCTCAACTGTCCCCCCAAGTTTTAAAAGACTGGACCAGGAGGTCCAATTCTATGGGCCCCCAAAGAAGGTGCCCCCATCCTCCATTGAAACCAATGTAGGGGAAAAGGAATTTAAACAGACCACAGTCTCTTAAAATTTCTCTAGCTGTGCCCAAATAAAAGCTGAATAATATCAGCTTTTATTCACGCGTGGCTTTTTTGGTCACCGAATAAGATTCTCCAATCTGTATTTGGCTGAATAAATACCTAAAAACTATAGATAAAGTATTTTGGGGGTATTTATTCAGTGCAGTATATACTGAGTGCACACCCCTAGTGGGATCAACTCCCCACTGCTCAGCTATTTTGGGCTTTCTTGTGCAGTTTCTTTTAAAGGGACTGCAAAAGACAGCCTGAAAAACAGCTGAATGGCAAGAGGGAGATCCCCTTGCTCAGCTGTTTTTGCAGCTTTTGTGGGGAACAGAAAGCAGGGGTTAAAGGAACTCGGAGTCCCTTTAAAGCTCAGCTTTCTGCTCTATCTGTGAAACGCCATAAACATCTTTAAAAGTTTGTGGAAGTTTGTGATGGTAGACCCGTCATGAATTTCAGTTTGTGAACCACGAACAGGGCAAAATTCATGATGAATTTTGCTTCACAGTTTGGTTTGTGCCCATCCTCAAACTGTGTAAAACAAAACTGTTCAGGAGGGTATAAGGCTGCATTTAACAGAAATATTCATGAAGATGTTTCAATAGAGAGAACAGGACTGAGGATTATACTACTATATGTATTATCTGCTACTGTATGTTTTTATCTTTCACTGCATTATATTTCTACTTGCACAATACAATTTCTTGCATTGTTCAATACTGTTATGTTTAACTAGGAGAAAGGCCTGTTGTGAGAAGAAATACAACGAGCTCTAGAAGAAAGCTCCAGGTGAGTGTCCTGACTGTGGCTGGTCGGACGGCAGAGGGAAGGAAAAACATAGAGGGAGGCAAGCCATGTTTATTTCCTTCTGCTCAGCTATAAGGCAGGGCTGTCTCAAGTCATTTTGCTGCCCCAAGTGCGTAGTATGGGAGGACAGCCTCATGGTAACAGGTATGGTTCCCTCCACCCCTGACTTATGTTTTTTTTTTTTTTAAATAATTTTTTATTAAATTTTGACAGAAATAAAAAACACCAACTTACACCAAACATAAAACCCACCCCAATCTATTTTACAGTTCCACATCTACGCCACCTAAATCAATTACATCTTTTGACATTGATCTCACATTAAGTTAGTCCATAAATCTGTATTTACTTCCTGACCACTTATTTCTAAATAAAGTATATACATTATAAACTTCCGCCCTGTTGGAGTCCTTAATTTCAGTGGACTCTTTAGAACCTGGTTCAGGACCTCAAAAAGCTTCTCCAGTTTGAACTCTTATCGTTCTATCACCCACATATATATTAACTACAAAAACCTAATTGTGCTTGTCAAACTACAGACAAAACTAAATTATATTCATTTTGCACATATATATCTATATCCTCTGTCTATCCATTCAGTTATATCATAAAACGAGTTGTAAACGTCCCAAAAAGACCGATATACTGAAATGATCTTGTTGTTTCTATGTTGGTATTATATTGCATTTCTTTTCTACATTGATTTTCGGCATTTTCATTTATATGCCGCTGGTCTTTGTATTCCTTGTCCTTTTCTGGTTTTTTTGAATCCCCATTCAAAAGTTTTTTTAAATGACATCCTTTCTTCTTCCTTGATCTTTTTTTTGTTTTATTTTTCCTTTTCTTCTTCCCTTCTGTCTTGCTGTATTCATTAAGCAAGCCAACTTTCTTAACTTGTCCCTTTTTCAATCCTGGTTTAACCATTTTATCACCAGTTTCCTCTGACCTAGTTTGTAAGTCCTGTTTAAGTAGCTCTGTCTCTTTAAGACTGTCTCAAGTCATTTTGCTGCCCCAAGTGGGTAGTACGGGAGGAAAGCCTCATGTTAACAGGTATGGTTCCCTCCACCCCTGACTTATGTTGCTTTGGGGTTATGCAGTGGCAGCTAAGGTAGAAAAGCACCTCCTCCTCTGCCATGTCTTCTTGGTTCCAAGGGTCTGGAAAGCAGTTCCATAGCCAGTTACAGGGTTGACAACTCTGGGTTGGGAAATACCTGTAGATTTGAGGGGTAGATCCTGGGGAGGGCAGGGTTTGGGGTGGGGAGGGACCTCAGCAGGGTATTATTCCATAGAGTCCATTGCCCAAAGTAGCCATTGTCTCCAGGAGAACTGATCTTGGAGATCTCCAGGTGCTGCTGGAAAGCTGGCAATACTAAAGGGAGGGCCAGACCTGTAAATTTGAGGGGTAAAGCCTGGGGAGGGCAGGGTTTGGGGTGGGGAGGGACCTCAGCAGGATATAATTCCATAGAGTCCATTGCCCAAAGAAGCCATTTTCTCCAGGAGAACTGATCTTCGAGATCTCCAGGTGCTGCTGGAACGCTGGGAGGGCCAGACCTGAAGGGGAGGGCCGGACCTGAAGATCTGAGGGGTAGAGCCTGGGGACTTGCAATGTTCCCTCTAAGCTGTGGAGTCTTGTGAGCAAAAATTCTACTTTGTGAGCTACTGGCATTAAAGTTGTGAGCGAGCAATTTGGCTGCTGCAGAAATGAGTTTGCTCTGGAGACATCCTTCCTGAGCTAAGACAAAAACATGTGAGCCGGAGGCTAAAAAACTGTGAGCTAACTCACACTAACTCAGCTTAGAGGGAACACTGCTGGGGAGGTCAGGGTTTGAGGGTGTGGAGGGACCGCAGCAGTGTATAATGCCATAGAGTCCACTGCCCAAAGCAGCCATTGTAATAGCTGGGAAATTTTCTGTAGGGGAAATGATGTGCTGTGGCTGGGGAACATGGTGATTTCTGGGAGATCTCCAGGCCCCACAGGGAGATTGGCAACTCTGGTGACTGTTTAAGGGAAGCTTGGGATATGTATTTTGGCAACTCCAGTGACCATTTACTTTACCTCAGGACACATTCAATGACTCCAAACAGCAACAACAAACTGTTTAGAATGTTAGAGGCAAAGGCCAATCAGGCCACATATGCAAATGACCTCTGTGTTCCGACTGGCTTTTGGGGGGAGAGGAACAGCAAACTGTTTAGAATATTGGAGGTGAGACTCAGGCAACGCTGCCAGTGGATAGGGACAGTTTCTGAGTGACAGATCAGGGAACCAACTGATTTGGGAGCGTGTGGAATGTTCAGGAGAGTCCATGACCAAAACAGAGAGATACTTAAGCCTTGTTTCAGATTTCTGCACTGTTTATTCAATATCTCTTCATCCTATTTATTGTTCTGACTTACATTATGTAATCCACCTTGAGCCTCAGTCAGAAAAACATGAATGAATGAAATTGGTTTCAGAAATCATAAGGGAATATAAAAAAGATCCCACACTTTTTGAAATTAAACTATCTAGAATTTCATTGGCCAAAACCTTCAATTACTTTTAATCAGCAACACAAACCAGTGCAGATGCTGAACTTTGGTGTAATATGCACCCTGCATTCTGTCCTCTTCATAATGTAAATTGATACACTACGACCCAGAGTTTATCCATATACAGTGCATTAAAGTAATTTTGCCTAAATGTTACAAAGGTGTGAATGACAGTTACAGGTTCTGTGTCTGACAAAAGGAACTTAGGCCTTCCCATCAGGTATAACACTCCAAGCTAGAGGTTCAAACACAAGTGTCATGACATTATCCACTTCCACAGCATAATCCAGATGTTCACTGTTGTGGTCAAGTGTTCTGAATAACTAACAAATTTGAGTGGAAATACAAAAAATGAAACAAACATGATAAGCAAAAGCTATGTGAGATATGCAACAACTATTCTCATGTTTGTTTTTTGTATAAGGAACATGATGCAAAATAATATCTCTTGTGAATAACAGTACATCTTCAAGCCATAATAATTATTCATATCTGCAATGAAAACAGCCTTTGTGTGTTGAATGTATGATGCCATCATGCATAGGCAGAATTTATTGCATCCTAATTGTATTCAGAACTATCTTACCAGCTCTACTTAAATTTTGTATATATTTACATTTCATCTGGTATGCTAACATTATTCCCAACCATGAGCAAACACTACATTACCATTTGTGTATAAGCCACAATTCTTTCATCCTCTCTGGTAATTTTAGAATATCTTGGGGGGGGGAGTAGAACATTTTTCAGAAGATGTACCTTAAATTTTGATTTTTCTCTTTGGTTTTTACAGGTCTTTACTGGAGTGTACCCTCAATGACTATCTGGATTCATCTTTAACATTACAGCCCCCCCCCAAATAATCAAGAAACCATCAAGGGAGGCGGGGTCAATGACACAACGATGGCGGACGCCTTTCCCAGCTCTCTGGGGAGGCGTACCGCACAGTAGCAAGGGGGAGAGGCGCAGCTGGCTCTGCGCTTCCATCAGAGTTCAGGAAGAACTTCCAAGCCATAGGGCTTTGAGGGTGAGCCTCTTTTCCTGCTAACGGCAGGGGAATGGAGGCTCCCCTCCGCCCTGATGGTCCCTCTCGCTGACTGCGTCCTCTTAGCGAGGCCACAAGCTGTGTCGACCCGATCAAGCACAGGAGATCTAGCGGAGGAGCGATTAAGAGTGAGGTCAAGATAAGACCAACAATGAATGTGAGTTAAGGAGTGAACTGTGAGTGAAAATGAGCAATTTGTCTTCAGAAGAGAAAATCCCCTCCCCCTCAAAGGAAAAACTTTCTGAGCGATAGCATGCTTTTGCATAAACAAGGAGGGGGAGGGAGAGAGAAACAATTGTAAACGGATACATGAAGCGAAATCCCCCCCCCCGAAATCCCTTAAGCGATTGGAGGGGGTGCCTCTTTGATGCATTTACATAAACGGAAGAGGGGAGGGAGAGAAAGACAGTTGTAAACTGATACTTCTGAAAGACTTTATTTGCAAGCGTGTAAGCCTGTTGTGGGAGATTTCCATGAGCTTTTAACAGCGTATACGATTTGCAGAGCCAGGAAGAAAGAGACTTTATTGAAACTAAAACGTTGAAACGGTAGATTTTTTTTTAAAAAAAGATGGTGAAAACTCTGAGGAGGAGAAGGGAAGTTGACGTCACTGCACTAGTAGCAGAAGCCATCAAGCCAATCTTGGAGCAACTTGTTGGTATTAACCAGCATCTGGCCAAGATAAATCAACAATTTGTGTCTCGGCAGCTCGAGGAGGCGAGTGGAGAAAAAATGGAATCGAGGGCTCTCAAAGCGAATGAGATAGACACTAAATTAAGCAGCAATCTCAATGAGAAAAGAAGAAAAAGCACAAGAGAAACAGGAGAAATTTACAAGGATTTGACTTCTCTGCGTGTGTGCTTAGAAAGTGTCATCTTAAAGTTTGCTGAGAAAAAGGAGCTGGAGGTACTCTTCATAATCAAGAAACCTTTGAGAAGCCACTGGACCCCGAGACCAGAGCGAAAGAGGCTTAAGACTAGCGGTTCTATTCCTTTGGATGGAAGAAGATAGGGCTGCAGTGAACGTCTAAGAAGATATCAAGAATTTCGAGAGTTTTAGTATAGATGTAAAGGCAGAAGGACTTTGCAAATTGCATTTATGAAATGAGCTGGAGGAGATGCTCGGGAAATCTTCTCATAACAAGTAACAATCTAACATATAAGCTTAGAAAGACAGGGTCTCACAAAGTATATTGTTTATTAACAGCCTTTTCTTTTACTAACAGCATTTTAACAGGGAATGATCCTAACCTTGGGTTTTTAGCTTAGTGTGGGTTATCTTTTCTTTCTCCCTAAATTGTAGTCACCCTATCCCCATTTTTTCTTGGTAGTTTATGTAGTATTATTAAAAAAATAAAATAAAAATCCCCTCCGGGGGCTTAAAAAAAAAGAAAGAAACCATGAAGGATTGTTTTAAAAATTGACACTACATGCTCAGTGCATAGAGAGAAGAAATCCCCTAGAAAATAATGGCAGTCTTACTGTTCAATAGGTTGCCAGCCTGATCCCTAAATTGACTGGCACCTGTGACAAAGTAATGAATGGAGAACAAGCCATCTTAACAGATGGAAGGTAAGTATGTATGTGCCTCATGTGGGTTACAGGATGCACAGATGGAATGTTTGAACATCTGTTTTGCTTTAATTTACGTGCTTATGTTTTAAGGGACTGTTCCATCATTAATCCAGCCTTGGGTTGGATTAGCATTTTGTAGAAATAACAAATAACTGACTGGAAAGTCATAAGGAGAATTTTATATGCGTTTGCTGCATTTAGGGAAAAGGGTGAAAAGAGAGATGTAGAAATGAATTCTAATGAAGCTCTTACCATGGAAACAAAATATGTAGGTCTTATCATTGTAATATAAATTCTCAACTATGATTATATATTTTAGTTCTGATTAATCTTTGTTTGTTAAAAAAACAGTAGTTTAAAAAGAAGTTTCTATATTTGACAAGACCTTTGTACAAAGTTAATATTTGTGTGACAGATAAAAAGGAAAGTAGAATTTCATTGGTCTGTTTTAATAAGCATGTATGGGTAGAGGTATTTTTGTTTTGTTTTTTAGTGTATTTCCTATAAATATTTTCTATTGGGTTGTAATATTCATTGTGTTATAGAGCTGACTCGACCATACTTTTCTATTTTTCAGCTGAAGAGTGATAATATCACCACCATGTCACTGGACTAGAATGTATTATTTTAATTATACTCAGAGACAGTACATGAGTGTGTGTTGAGTGCTGTCAAAGATAGCTATTGATGGGCAGAACCGGCTCATGAACAAAAGCTTGTAATGAACTTTGGCTGGTTCAAAGTTTGCAAAGTCAAGTTCATGGTCCCTTTCAGCGCTGTAAGCAGAGGTCAATTCGGGGGGTATCGCGGGGGATCACTTTTCCCCCGGGTGAGGTGCGGGGGGCGGGGCACACGATGAAGCCCCGCCCCCTGCTTCCGGCTGCCCCGCTTCTGGCCCTCATTCAACCAGGAGGAGGGCAGGAGAAGAGAGAGGGTAAGTTGCTTCCTCCCCGCCTCTCCCCACCCCTGCCTGCCTGGGGCCAGGAAGCGCCTTGGCGGGACTTCCTTGCAATCCCACTGGCCTTGCAGGTCCACTGCCGGGCCCCTCATGGGGCTCGGCAGTGGAGCCGCAAGGCCAGCGGCGGCCAGGACTGTTGGGGGCAGGGGGCCTTCGTGGGGCTTCCTCGCACTCCCGCACCTTTAAGACTAACAAATAGCACCTTTAAGACTAAGACTAACTGAGTGGTGGGTGTGGCCTTATGACACACTTACAGTGATGTCAGGGGGTGTGGCCTTATGACACACCTCCGGTGATATCATGGGTGTGGTATATGCTAATTAGTTATGCTAATGAGTTCCCCTAGCTCTTTTTCTACGAAACGACCCCTGGCTGTAAGTAGCAGTTTGTGGCTGTTCATGAATAGACACAGACTGGCGCCTATCAATTAAACTGTTTACAAAGTTCCAAGGAAGGGAGGCGAAATTCTCCAGCCCTGGAAGCACCAATAGGAATCCTTCAAAACTTAACAGGCCCTGCCAGCTGCCAATCACAGAATTCCCATTCTGCTCTATGGGCTCAGAATGCTATATATTCAGTCAACTCAGCTCCCATCCTCTCCTCTGTTGGCTGGTAAGAGAGAGGCATGGAGCTTGTTAAAAGCAGAGCAAATTCATTAACTTCTGCTTGTGATCTGCTCCCTGCTACTGGGGTTTGGGTAGCTGAACTCAGGGCTTTGAGCCACCAAGTCTGTCTCCTCACACTGAGCACTGGGGCTTAGCTACTGAGTGCCTCAGCAGTGAGGACCCAGATTTCATACACCTTCACCCCACCTAATTGTGATCTGATCTCTGCTGCTGGGGTTTGGGAGTAGGTGGACTCACGGCTCTGAGCCACCAAGTCTCTCTGCTCACGACAAGCACAGGGGCTTAGCTGGTGGGTACCTCAGACAAGGGCCCACTTTTATATACCCTTCCAGGGCTTGGGTGTCAGGGGTGGTCTCAGGGCTCTGAGATACCCAGTCTTTTGGCTCCAGCTGAGCACAGGGGCTTAGCTGGTGTGTGCCTTGGATGAGTGCCCACATTTATACCCACCTCTCCTGATTGTGAAGACCTTGAGGGTGAAAGTGGGTGGAAGGAGTGCACATTTGGGGGGAAGACCTCCCCCCACTTACCAGAGGCTGGGCACCAAGCCCAGCCTGCCACCACCAACTCAAGTTTTTAGCACTGCCCAGAGGTCAGCAGTTTCTAAGAGACTTTGGGGAGGACTCTGAAAGCAGTAGTTCAGAGGGGGGGTAAGCTTCCTCCCCTTCCACATCCCAACTCCCTGATGCTGTAGGTACACACACCCCCGGTGCCTCTCAGCCCACCACCAGAAAACAGCTGTGCCTAGTCCCACATGCTCCAAGCATGGAGCCCCATTTCCAGGCCACCATGTGGAAATATTTCCACACCCTTCCCAGTGACCCCTGGAATTGTGAATCTTGGGAGGGTTTTCCAGCCGTTTATTGAGGATAAAAATAGTTCATAGTTGAACAACAGTTCCAGAGTAAGAACGTAACACCATTCAAGAAGCTGTTGGATATTGTGGAGTCGTTCCGAATTTGAAAAAGAGGGATGTTTGAAACAAGCTTGTAAGCAGGCCTCCTCATCAGCCGGAACAGCCAGAACTTGGAGAATCTAATGCTGGAACTTTGGAAACTTTTAGGAGGCATTCCACCTAGTTGAATTTTTTTTTGATGGTATTATAGACTTTAAAGTAATTGCTTTAAGTTTATACATTATTTGATTAGGAAGATACAACACATATTGGAACACTGGCAAATTTATTTGTTTATTATACATAATTCATATTTACAAATTATTGTCATGGTTCATTTTTCTGGTATTGCTATAACCATGTTTCTCTCTTTTCATTGCTGGAGGAAGGGGTGGCAGTCAGTGGGAGCAGGAAGAGGCCCATTGCCCTCTCAGCAGAGACATGTGGAGGGGGAACAGGAGGCCCCTCCTAGAAAGGTCCCCTGTGCCTGTGTGCCATGTTTGGGACTCCAAGGCAGGCCACTTTCCAAGAGGTCATGCCCCCAGGGATGCCGCCAGTGCCACCCAAAAGGGCAAAGGGGAGGGTTCAAGAAGCACTCACCTCATCAGTACGATGACTGCAGTGGATGACCAATCCTTCTCCCTCATGAAGGATGTAGCCTTTAGCCAGCTGCTGCAGCACCTTACTCCCTGATACTCTGTCCCCTTGCATAGGATGAGTCTTGCACACCATGTACCACCCCATAGTGGCACTGGTCAAGGGTGAGCTCTCCAGAGTGCAAGGTCAAACTGTCCACTTCACCGTAAAACTCCCGAGCAGCCAGCAGCATGGCTTCCTCTCCCTCACCACCCAGTGGTGGCAACCAGAGAACCTCACTGTCCAGACTGTTGGGCCCAGGCCCCAGGAAGGGACAGTTCTGCCACTTGGCTACAAAATGGGCCTGTTCCATGCACAGGGGATAGATGCAAACCACACTGCGGCAAACATCACAGCCATGATACAGAGTAACCCTAGGGTGTGGGTGGGCAGCAGCAACATCACCTGTGGCTACATGGTCACAGAGGCTTGTGCCAGCATGCTGACAGTGGTGAAGACTGCACACCTCAAGGGCACTGTCTGCCTGGTGCACATGATTCATCCTGTGGTGAAGGATGCTCTGGGCTGAGGAGCACTGTGAGGGCCACCGGGGACGCTGCCACCCTCCAGCTATGGTCCCATCTTGAGAACTGCTGGTGCCTAGCTGTCCATTCTTGCAGAGCATCAAGCCTGTGCATCTCCTGCATGAGAGGGAGGGGGAGGGGGATAAGCCTAAACATCAGCCTATCCAGACCCTACCTACATGCTGGAACTCCATGTACACCATGATAATGCATTTGGTGAAGCAGAAGAGCACAGTGCAGGATGTTATCTCCTCTGTAACTATCCTGTATGGGAAGTGGAGCTCAGCATGAACTTGAACAACTGGGTGACCCTCTCTCAAATGGTGCATGTCCTGCAGACCTTCCAGGACACCACCAAAATGCATCCACATGGCCAGCCTGGGGCAAGTCATCACTCTGATTAAAGGGCTGGACCAGGTGCTGGCCTCCTCACTGCAGCTGGGCGCCCAAAAGGACAGCTGTACTCCCACAGGCCTGAGTTTGTGTCTCAGGTAGTCTCAGGGCTTCAAACCACAATGTCTACTTACGTCGTTGCACCCTTTCAAGTTTGTGTCTCAGAGCTTTGAGCCACCATGTCTACATAAGTTGCTGCATGCTAGTTTGGGTTTGGATCTAAGCTGGACTCAGGGCTTCAAGCTACCATGTCTACATACATCATTGCACCCTTTTGGATTTGTGTCTCAGGAGAACTCAGGGCTTTCATCAACCATATCTACATATGTTGTTGCGTGCTAATTTAGGTTTGGGTCAAACGTGGACTCAGGGCTTTGAGCCACCATGTCTACATATGTCGTTGCATCCTTTCATGTTTGGGTCTCGGGATTTTGAGCCACCATGTCTACACACATCATTGCATGTTTTTGGTTTGGGTCTCAGGTGGTCTCAGGGCTTCGAGCCACCATGTCTATATATGTCATTGTATGCTTTTAGGTTTGTGTCTAAGGTGGACTCAGGGCTGTGAAAGATGCTGTGCCTCCCAACTGCTCCAATCATGGGGCCCTGTCCATCCTTCAGAATATGCCTAGGGAGACTGGGGGGGGGGCTGCCAGCTCAACATGTATGTTTCCATTTCTTTGCAGAGCAGAAGAATACACCCAGTCCCAGAGTGATGATGTGCTGTGTTCTGGACCTGTGTGTTTCAGCCCTGCAGGGGGCTGTGAGAGTTGTGGGCATGCTTCCCTTGTAGTGTCTGGCTGGGGTGTTTGCCAAGCTGCCATGGGGTTATTTTGGGAAGCCCCATTACAACTATGGAGATGCCTGGTCTGCCTTTCTGTCCTTCAGAACCTACCTTTGGAAACTTAGGGGGGTACAGATATAGGGGGAATGCTTGCCTTGCTTCCAATGTCTGGCTGGGGGTGCACGTTCTGCACAGGTGAAGTTTCCCTGTGAGTTTGGTGTCATTGGTTTGTCCCTTAGCCAGTTCATAAACTCCTGGCTTAACTGCAGCTGTCTTTTCAAGAGAGCACTGGAGTGGGAGACATTTGGGGGGGGGGCTGTAATCAGGACCTCAGAAATGTGATCCAACTCCAACTTGGAGGGATTGTAGAGAAGCAGGTTGCAGGATGAGGTTCCTTGTGTGTTTGGTGTGTGTAGCTTGCAGGAGGTCCATTGAACCTGTGCCTAACATTTGCCACAAATGTACTTTCTTGGCTTGATCTTAGTCCTGCTGGGTTTGCAGTGCCACAGTATCACTGTTTCTGCTGGGCACATTGCTCTGTTTCTGCTGGACTTGCAAAAATGCCCCAACCATCAGTTTCCACTGCAGAGATTCTCTGGGTCTTTGATTCTGTTCTGGGGGCTTCTACTGCCCTTGCTTTTTTGCTGTTTTTCCCCTCCACCAGAAACAGTGGAGGATGGAGGCACCTTCTTTGGGGAGGCCATAACTCGGACCTTGCAAATTCAATCTGTGTATAACTTGGAAGACATATACAATAGAGTCAGCCAGAGGACTGCTGTGAATTTGGTGTCTCTAGTTTGCACAGGACCTGTTATATATACTCCTGAACCTCCTGAACTTGTGTCTGTTATTTCCCCAGAAAGCACTTTCCTAGGGCCACTTTCTTTGGGGGGCTGTAACTTGAGGCCTCGAAATCCAATCCTCACCAAACTAGGAGAGCAGGTAAAGGAGAGTCAGATGGAGTTCCTCCATGAGTTGGTGTTTCAAGCATGCCAGGGGGTTGTTCTATTGCTTCATGAACTTCACAAACCAGTTTGGTTCATATGAATCCTTTTTAGTTCATGATGGTTTATGGTATGGTTCGTGAGTCTGCCATGAATGACGATCCCAACCACACTTTTCCAGTTTGTGCCCATCCCTAAAGATAGCACATGCATACCCCCCCAATAACCTAAAACTTACAAAGGCCTTTACTTAGACCTTGACTGTGTCTGCTACTCATGTTGTTTTGACACTGCAGGAAACAGGAGGAATGGCTCAGAATTATTTTATGCCAACAGATGTGATTTACAACAACCCAAAGCTGACACCATTTTCCAAGCATGAAAATGCAAAGAGCAAAATATTATTGTTGGACATGCTTGTGTGCACCATAGATACTGCAGCCTAGTGCTATTTGGATTCCATGGGGCACCTGTGCACTGATGTAAAGCCAATGAACAACAGCCCAAACAGCACCCAATGTAGTGTAATAATATTCTCATTTTACAGATTCTTATAAGCATTTCTCATATTGCAAGTAGGAGCTCTGAGGTAAAGAAAATAGCAGCTTGCTAAAGATCATGCAGTGATTTCATAGCAAAGGAAAGTCATGAAACTGGTGACTTCCTACATGAATTCTTAACCATTACATTAACAAATATTACTAACTGCTGTTTGAGCGTCATCCCTGAAAGTGTGTTTTACCTTTGTGTCCCCAGTTATTAATCAAACAAAATCAAAGTATAAGCATAGTTTTATTAAGACAGGTAAAATTAGGTAACATATATCTGAAAATTTCTACCAGGTTCAGTTGAGGAAATATATAACTATGCAAAGCAATAGCAAAAGTATATGGAACATTTGAACTCTGGGTCATCAAATCTTGGAGTCTTAATAGCCACTGATAACATGAACGTATTTATACTTGTAGCCATTCCAATATAGTGGAGCAGTGAATTCATCACACCGACTGTGTAGGAGACCAAAATGGCATGCTATTTATATTAGGAACAATCAGTAACATATTAAAGATGATTGTTCAGTCTATAGCTACACATACATATTTTCCAAGATTTATAAACCACTTGAATGCTGAGTCACCCCAATTTTTTTTAACATCCAGTCCCTAGAAGAGCTTTATGTAACTTAAAACTCATATACCACATTATCAACACTACTTAGTTCTAGTAAAAAAAAATCATTTTATTGAGTTTTGTTTGAATGATTTAGCATGGCTAACTGCTGGTGTTTTTTGTCTACAAAACTGTTAATCATGATCAGCTACAACGTTTAACCTGCGCAATGTACTTCAGCCTCAGTGTAAGGCTGCGGTCACAAACACTAAATAATCCACTTTCAATGCACTTTCAGGACACTTTCCAACTGAATTTTATTGTATGAACTGGCAAAATCCAGTTGGAAAGTTCATTGAAAGTGGACTGGAAGCAGATTATTCAGTGTGTGTGAATAAGCCTCATCGTGGCACCTTTACTGTAGATATAGAAGAAGACAAGAGATTGGATTTATACCCCACCCTTCACTACCCAAAGGTGTCTCAGAGCAGCTTACAAACTCCTTTCCCTCCCCCTCCCCACAACAGACACCCTGTGAGGTGGGTGGGGCTGAGAGAGCTCTGACAGAAACTGCTCTTTTTTCTAAAAACAGCTCTTATCAGAGCTACGGCTTGCCCAAGGTCATCCAGCCAGGTGCAAGTGGAGGAGTGGGGAATCAAACCCAGTTCTCCCAGATTAGAGTCCATGCACTTAACCACTACACCAAACACACAGCTGAATTATTCATTTGGCCACATGTGTGATGCAAGAGCACTAAGGCTGCCAACTCTGGGATGGAAAATTCCTGGAGATTTGGCAGGTGGAGTCTGGGAAGGGTGGGGTCTGATTGGAAGACCCTCAGCAGTATATAATGCCATAAAGTCCTCCTTCCAAAGCAGCCATTTTCTCCAGTGGAACTAATTTTTGTCATCTGAAGATCCATTGTAATTTCAAGAAACCTCCAAGCCCCACCTGGATATTGGCAACCCTACAGATCACTCAAAACATCGTACCTTCTGGATATGCATTTTTTCATCATGTGACACCCTTCTGAGCAGGCAGGACTGCATTCACAATGGCAATGCACATACAGAAACCTGTTTTTTCTGCCCAGATTATGCTCTTGCCCTCAATTCAGGATGGCTTGGTATACTGCTTGACCTCTGGATGAAGAGAAGTACCTTTTTTTAAGCGCATCTATTTACATTTTAAGCAATGCACAAACATTAATTAAAACGAGACTCATTGTTCAGTTCAGCTAAATTCATTGTTTATTTCAAAATGATAATTCTTTCTTTGGACTATATAAAAGAATCTTGGTATTTT
The DNA here is from genome assembly GCF_001447785.1 of Gekko japonicus. NCBI lineage: Eukaryota > Metazoa > Chordata > Lepidosauria > Squamata > Gekkonidae > Gekko > Gekko japonicus. Next base: position 1,528,137 of record NW_015169780.1, on the reverse strand, counting down.
TAAAAGCTTCTGAGGATCTTCTACATCCCAGAGTGCTGGGATCCACAATTTACATCCTATTGTTCCTTTCATACACAGAAAATAATGCTTAATTAGAGGTAAATATAACAGCCTTCTTTCTCTAAAGCAACCTTTCCACCAAAGAACACACACTGAATGCATGTTACCAGTTTTCCCAACTGCTGAACAGACTCTTCCTTACAGCCCATGTGAAGTAGTCTCCAAAGGCACAGTGAAGTAGTCAAAGAACATTTGCTTGACCTACAAGACAATCCTAAACAAATTACACCCTTCTAAACCCATTGAAGTTAATAGGCTTAGAAATGTGCAACTCTGATTGGGATTGCACTGCTAATATCTTAATTTTCTGGCATGAAGGGAAGTGGAAGATAGTCTCATCCAATGTCTCCAGGATAAGAGGCAGACTTCCTACAGACTTCCTGCATGATTAGTACACATACAATTTTATACTCACAAACACATACACAAAATTCCAGTCAATCCAATCTTTATGGGGGGGGGAGAGTTACCAACAAAGTTTAGGAAAACAAATGTATGTATACATTTGCATGCCTAAACACACACATATTCATGCAGGGCGGGTACAGACGCAAATTATTTTAAGGAAAAAAGTGCTGCCAACCATTGTTTTTTTCGGGAGGGTTACTGTTTATGTAGCACAAGGAAATTCAAGCACATTCAAGTGATAGTGCTCTCTTGTGGATAAGGAACCAAGATAAGGAACCAAACAGCATCAGTACCAAAATAACCTCCCCTACTGCTTTAATTATATTTGCTCAAAAAAACCCCCATCCTTGAGCCTTCATTTCAACATAGGACTGTAGTTTCTAGATATTAATTCACAACTCACCCATCTAATATGTAATTAGATGGTGGTCTCAAACTTGTACTCCAAGTGGAGATGATTTAGGTGCAGTATACCCACACAGTGTATTATGGTGCTGATGAGTAATCCTGAATTATCCTTGGAAGCCACCCAATCTGGCAAAAAATAACATTGACAGCTGCGACACTATAGCAGAATATGCCAGGTTTTCCTCACTGAAGGGTTATTAAAAATCTACTAAGTGCTTCATCAGAATTATAAATATTATCCAAACCTCTATCTCATCCTGAAAGTGGAAAAATTGAAAAGGACAAGCTCACCAGCTGCTGAGTAAATTTTTGCAACAGTTGCTTTGCCCTTAATAAACTATAATTCAATAATTAAAAGGCAGTGAAGTAGATCAGGGAAATGTACATTTCTGGGGAGATACTTTTTTTCCTTTTCATGATCTTGAAATAGGGGGGGGGGACTGAGTGAAAGTTAAATGTGACTTTTTTTTTTGTCCACACAGGCAGGACTTTTAGGGGTGGGTGGGTCATCTTTTTGCCTGCTCAGCAGAACTCATCCAGTAACCTTCCCATTAGCCTTACTCACTGCTTGCAGCAAAAAAGGCTCCATAATCAGGCTGATGAAATGCTCACAATTTACTCACATTTGAGGAATTATTTTCTAAAACCATCAGAAGGGCAAAAATAATCAATAACCACTTGTAAGTAATTTTAAAACCAGCTATTAACACTGTGCCTGGTGTGTGTGGCGGGGAGAGATTCCAGACCTCTGTCCTAAGTTAAATTCCTGCCATCTGCCTTGCAGAAAAAAGCCCTTATCCTTATTGCTTAGTATGTGTGAGGGAATAATTCAGTTATTGGCAGTGCCATCCTAATCAGATACACTCTTCTAAACCCCTTGACATCAATGAACATGGAATAGTATAATTCTGCCTAGGTTGGCACTGTGAATACCAAGAAAAGCATTCCAACCATACCATAATCAGATGCATTTAGTAGATTACATTTAAATTTTCTGGGGCTTAGACCTGGAAGTGAAAGCAGATTCTGGGTTCTGCCTCAGTTTGGGTTTGGATTAACAGCCTCCTCTTTGTCTGCATACAGTCCTGTTAGCAAAAGATCATGTCTATAATGTAAAATATAGAAGATGCAGCATTCAGACTATCACCAATGTAATCTTCCTGTAGATTCAGGCCTATCAGAATCTTGTTTGCAAACCTTATAGATTAGCTAGCAACACTCACAGCTGTAATGATTTTGTGTAACAGACATAGTTGGCAGCATAAGAAATTCCTTGTTGTGTTTGTGACTAAGTTAAAACTGTATATATTCCCCAGACCTAAGAGTACAATTTATTTTATTCTATGTTATCAGGTTGACAGCCTGCAGCTGTAGAGTCAGCTACTTGCTTTTGCCATGTCTCACACAACTAGCAATAAAAACGAACAAGGAAGAACAGAACAACAAACCACTGTCACAACAGTCAGAACTTCAAATGAGATATTATTGTGACTGTGTGGAGCACAGCTCACACACTCCCAGCCTGCTGATGGCCTAGAAGGACTTGAAAGGGTAGAGTGATCCAACCAGACAGGGGTTGGGGAGCAGAAATGAATAATAGCTGCCAAGTGGCAAAGGATGCTAGAATTTAGTGACGGGAGAATCTGGCTGCTGAATAGCGATTGAGTTTGTACACTGAAGGCTGAGTGTACACAAGGCTGAGTGAAGAACCCAGAATCATGGATTGAGTGTGACCCCCAAGAATCATGTCCATCAGACAGTGTACATGTAGCCAGATGCTAAATGAAAGTTGTTTACCAGACACCCAAACCTGGCCAAGTCTCAGTCGGGGAGGGTAATCACCTACCCCCTGCTCCAGTTGCCTGCTGCCACTCCAAGCAGTGCTGAGACACCAGCTGCAGCATCACATCACTTCCAGTAAAAAAACAAACACAGAAGGGATAAAAGATAGTACCAGGTATCGCTGGAAACTCTGAGGTTTTACCATAGCATTTCTAATAATTCCTAGAGCTACCCCTCATCACTTCCAGGTAACTCTAGGAATCACTGGAAACAACACTGTTTTACCATAGAGTTTCTGCTGATTCCTAGAGCTATGCATGTCACTTTCTTTTTTACCAGTAGTTACGTGACACCACAGCCAGCTTCTCAGCCTTCCATATCACAGCTCACAGCCCTCTCTCCTTGCAGCCATCTGTTTCTGCAAAGTCTGTGAGAGCCATAATGGGCCAGCATGCTGCATTCACATCCCTTACATGTGACTCGGAGCCCAACCATCCCACTACAGGTATAGATTGTCTTTAATGGTGCAATTGTATGCAGTTACATCCTTCTAAGGCTACTGACTTCAATGGACTTAAGATGGTGTAACTGTTTAGGACTGCACTGAAAATTTCTTTTCACCACACCTTCAGTCCCCAGGTCCACACTGACAATACCTTTGTGATGTTATAAGTTTTAAAAGTTCTTTTATGAGTGTGGAATTATTTAGTGCACATCCTGTTAGACAGTAAAATTAGCTTTTAAAAACCCTGAGATTTAGAATCCTCTTATGATATAATAATTCATGGTGGAAATAACATACATATTTGTTAAACAGATTCAGGTGGGTAGAAGAAGAAGAAGAAGAAGAAGAGATTGGATTTATACCCCGCCCTTCACTCGGAGTCTCAGAGCGGCTGACAAACTCCTTTCCCTTCCCCTCCCCACAACAGACACCCTGTGAGGTGGGTGGGGCTGAGAGAACTCTGACACAAACTGCTCTTTTTCAAGAACAGCTCTAACAGAGCTTGTGACTGACCCAAGGTCACATCAGCAGGTGCAAGTGGAGGAGTGGGGAATCAAACCCGGTTCTCCCAGATTAGAATCCGCACACTTAACCACTACACCAAACTGGTAATCATGTTGGTCTAAACAAGAAAAAAACAAAACCAGAACAAAGTTTGAGTCCAGTAGCACCTTTAAGACCACAAAGTTTAATTCTGGGTATAAGCTTTCGTGTGCAATCAGATACACTGAAGTCATATTTTGAGCTCCTGTATCCTATCCTCAAGACTGAAGCCGGGATCCATTAAATAGATCCTATAGATGTCTCCTGCCTTAAAACCCCCACGGGGTCACCATAAGTCGGCTGCAACTTGACAGCAATTTTCACCACCACATAGTTGGAAATGTCACTTGTAACCATTTGTTTTAGTGTTACATCTTAAGGGAAGAAAGTAGAATTATAATTTTCAGTGTACAAACTCAGTCACTATTCAGCAGCCAGATTCTCCCTGCACTAAATTCTAGCATCCTTTGCCACTTGGCAGCTATTATTCATTTCTGCTCCCCAAGCTCCTCAAGATGTACCCCTGCTGTATTTCACCAGAGAAAACACAGTATGCTAATGGTGAACAAAGTGGTTTCTTTCTGCATTCACCACAGTTTGTAAGTAGCATGAATTATTTGGAATGAAAGAGAGCATATAAATACAAGATAATGACAATAATTATTTTGCAGGGAGCAAGGCTGATAAAACTGCAGCTTCCATCTTGTAAATTGACCTGATGTGAAATATCCATTACCCTTTAAGATACCTATTGAAAGTCTCAATGCATTTGAAAACAGAGAGAGGCAAAGAGGGAGGAAGCCAACAGCACTAAGCAAAAAGGAGAAAGATGGCTATTCTCTGCTCTTGAAAATACCAGCAATTTGTACCAAAGACACAAATTATTTTTTAAATAATTATGTGGGTAGTTTAATTAATATGGATACATAGTTATTTCATCAGCTCTCAAACAGATTTCATAATTGCTGGGTATCAAAAGAATAAGAGATAAAAGGAAAACTACAAAGTAAAAAGTTATAAAACTATGTGGACATGACAGTTCTTTGTTCTTTTGGTTATGAAATGGTCATGTTTAATCCTCCAGCAATTTAAACACTGTTGTCTATAATTTCTTCTTCACTGTAACTTTCCCCATCAAAGATCTATGGCAGTTTCACGTCTGCTTTAGACACAGGTACAAACTGTGTCTCTAATTCAAATTTATCATCATGCTAGATAACATGAGATATAAAGATCTAAATGAATGCTTGGCACAGTATTCCTTTGTATTCTTGTTCTTTCATTCAGCCGTGGCCACTTCCAAACTAATTTGCAAATGAATATGATACTTTGTACCATCAACAAATAAAATAAAATCAAGAGACAGAGCTAGCTTCAAAGCTAGTACAGGAGCAGCCATAATGTTTTATGATCAGAAAAAAATACTTTAAAGAGTTTTACTTTGTTTTTGAAACAGCTGTAATAGTCTAATTGAAATCTGCAGAATGGTTTTGTTTAGGTTTAATCATCTAGCAGATCATAGCCTAGCATTATGCTTAAAAGATTCTTAAAATAGGTGCCAGCCTCTATATGTGCACATCAGCAACCAATGACTCCAGTGGGCATGTAGCTGGTGTACAGATGTTGCATTTCATAGAGTAAGCACCTTTTAAATGTGACTACCAGCACCCAGGGGTCATTTTGTAGAAAAAGAGGTGCAGGAGCTTATTAGCATAACTCATTAGCATAACTTATTTGCATATGCCACACTCCCTGACATCACCAGAAGTGTGTCAGAAGGCAACACCCACCGCTCAGGCTCCACCCCAAAAATCTCCAGGTATTTCCCAACTCAGAGCTGGGGAGCCTACCTGGAGAAAAACTGCTCCAAAAGCACAAAGAAAATTTGTGGCAGGGGATCAGCTTTTGTGAGCCACTGCTCTCTTCTACAGATACTTCATAGCTGAAGAAGTGACCAGTGAGTGACCCAGTTATGAACAGAGGCTACAGTTCCCACATTTGCAGAAGTCTACAGATACAGGCAACATCCTCCTCACTTGTTACCTACATGTAATGGTTGATGACTCTGTTTCAATGTATCTGAAAAAAAGTGCATGTACACAAAAGCTTATGCCCAGAATTAAACTTTGTTGGTCTTAAAGATGCCACTGGA
>NW_015169780.1:1510636-1522004 GCF_001447785.1 Gekko japonicus | reverse complement strand
AAGTTTATTCACATGAAAGCTTAGACCCAGAATTAAACTCTGTTGGTCTTAAAGGTGCCACTGGACTCAAGCTTTGTTCAGCACATTTTGTGTTTATTGACTGTTAACCTTTACTGAAGCTGGTTATAACCTGACTCATTAGCTGAAAGAGGGGGGGAGGAAGGGGGGAGGATGGAAGGAAAGGAAAGGAAAGGAAAGGAAGGAAGGAAAGGGAAAGCATGCTCCACCCCAAAAATCTCCAGGTATTTCCCAACTCAGAGCTGGGGAGCCTACCTGGAGAAAAACTGCTCCAAAAGCACAAAGAAAATTTGTGGCAGGGGATCAGCTTTTGTGAGCCACTGCTCTCTTCTACAGATACTTCATAGCTGAAGAAGTGACCAGTGAGTGACCCAGTTATGAACAGAGGCTACAGTTCCCACATTTGCAGAAGTCTACAGATACAGGCAACATCCTCCTCACTTGTTACCAACAATGTAATGGTTGATGACTCTGTTTCAATGTATCTGAAAATGAGTGCATGAACGCAAAAGCTTATACCCAGAATTAAACTTTATTGGTCTTAAAGGTGCCACTGGACACAAACTTTGTTCTATTGCTTCTGGCCAACACGGCTACCCACCTGAATCTATGCAAACCAGAATTATTCAAGAGGGCTCTTCTACACAGGTTACACTGTACAAAAGACTTCACAAAGTTACTTGAACAAATTATTAGGGTAGACCCAACACCACCTGTCCATGCATGCGTAAGGTAGGATAGCAGCTCAATGTTTCATTAGCAGTGGTACTTAAGAATATCTGTTCCAGTGCAACAGAACAAAGTTTGAGTTCAGTGGCACCTTTCAGACCAACAAAGTTTATTCACATGAAAGCTTAGACCCAGAATTAAACTCTGTTGGTCTTAAAGGTGCCACTGGACTCAAGCTTTGTTCAGCACATTTTGTGTTTATTGACTGTTAACCTTTACTGAAGCTGGTTATAACCTGACTCATTAGCTGAAAGAGGGGGGGAGGAAGGGGGGAGGATGGAAGGAAAGGAAAGGAAAGGAAGGAAGGAAAGGGAAAGAAATGGGGGAAAGGGAAAGAAAGAAATGGGGGAAAGGGAAAAGAAGGGAGAAAAGAAATGGAAAGAAAGGGGAAGAAAAAAATGGGAAGAAAGGGAAAGAAAATGAAAGCCTCTGTGTATGCTTGCTTTCCTCAAGTTCTAAATTCCCCCACCAGCAGTTAAAAAGGAGCTTGAAGGCTTACATTTGAAACATCCTCCTTTGGCTGTGAGTTCCCAGGATAGAGTACTCACTCAGCCACCTCTTCTCCAGTCCCTTCAACATATAAAAACGAAAGTGAAACAAGAGCTCCACCCTAAAGGACCAAACTAAATCACACAGATATTAAGGGAAGAGCAGACTGTTCTATTACACATAGACATGTATACAAGAGCAAGACCCTTTGGGAGGAGTGAGAAACCAAGAAATCTAATAAAATAAATAAATTAATTAAAACCAACTGAAAGGGGGGGGCGGGAGAGGAGAGATGGACTTCCTCCAGTATAAACTGAGCTGTGGCAGGCTGGCTGGAGAAGGAAGAGGAGGCGGGGAGACATGGCTGCCTTCCCTGCTGCATCTTCTCCAGGTGCCTTGCAGGGGAAAAGGAGGCTCAGGGGAAAAGGACGGCATGTCTGCCTGGCTTTTCTTCCTGTCTCCAGCCAGCCTGGGCTGGCTGGAGACAGGAAGGGGAGCCCAGCAGACATGGCTTCCCTGTGCGATCTTCTCTGAGTGCCCCGTGGTGAGAAGGTCACGCAGGTAAGCCAGGCCCCACCCAAGTCTCTCCGCAAAAGCGGAGGGGCTCAGGTGGGAAGGAGGGCATATCTGCCCGGCTTCCCTTCCTGTCTCCAGTAGGGTTCCCAAGTACTTATCACGATCCGGCGGGGAAAACATGCTCCCCGGCCGGACCATTCCTCATTGTAACACAGCATGCCGTCGCCAGGAAGTGATACTGGGCAACGCTCTGGCAATGGGGATGAAAACTCGATGGTACCATCGAATTTTGAGCCCCATTGCCAGAGCGTCACCCAGCGTCACTTCCTGGCAACGGCATGGTGCGGCGCGTCTGTTGTCCCCACAGGAATGATCCTGCGAAGACGTGTGTGTCCCCTGCTGAATCACGGTAAGTACTTGGGAAGCCTGGTCTCCAGCCAGTCTGGGCTGGCTGTAGACAGGAAGGGGAGCCCAGCAGACATGCCTGGCTTCCTGTGCAGGGAAGCCAGGCATTTAATTCTCCCCCCTTGGGAGGTGGCGGGGCCTGGGCTCGTTGCTGCCGGAGTGCTGCTCCAGGGTGCTCCGGCAGGAGACGACCCCTGGGAGCACCTATATGTATAAGTGCTTCCCGTGTGCCACCATCATTTTTAGGTGTGAAAGCCAATGTGGTGCAACAGATGGATTATGAAGGTTGGAACAGAAAATGGTGGGGAAAAAACCCATTTCTTTTTGTTTTCACATGTTATTGTTTTGAGCCTTTTTGTTCAGCCTGTACTCATTGCAGCTGTTGATTCATTTGCTTTTATTGTATTTTAGATCATATATACACCAACGTTTATAAGTGAAATGCCATTTTACAAAATGTTATGTACTTTATATGCAACTAATACAAAAAAGTGAAAAGGGGAGTATTGTTGAAGCGCAGCAGATAAGCACAGCACAGAGTGCTTTACAGTCCTTTATACTGCTAGCTTTAAGACTCATCATGTACCCTAGTACTGGTGCTAGTATCTGATCCTAAGTCCAGCAGTTTCCTTTAGCTTTACTACTACCTCCCAGCTGTTGTATAGCACAACTATGCACTACTATGACTACTATGTCATACTGGCAAGGACAGAGACTGTCTGATTCCCCCACACAGGGCCTTCCTCTGATACGTTTAGGTGCAAAGAAATGATGCACCTGACCATGCTGTGCCAGCACCAGTCTAGAAATGAAAAAGGATGGTGATCTTCTGGGAAGCAAAACTAGCTTGTATAATACTGTATAATACTGTATAATTAAGCTGATAATGAATAATTGCATATGAACAACGGTTGATTATGAGGAATATTTTTTCCACATGGCTTTATTGTGCTGGTTGTAGCCCCATACTGCTTTGATTTATCTTCTGTCTTCTGCAAACTTCTCTTGAGCCATTAGTTTTCACCTCACATTTCCCCCATTTTTATGGTACTTTTTGAACCACTTTAACCCCCATCTTTTTCTAACAATTGCATTTGTTTGCATGTGTAATGTTTCCTGTGCTTTTATTGGTTTCTCCCACTTACTGCCCACTTTGCCACAGCCATTTGCTTCCTTGTACTTTCAGAAGGCACAGGAGTGGCCATTGCCCTTTCCAGCCACTCAGCCTTCATGCTTTGTCTCTGTGCTTGGCTCTCTTGCTGTATCCCAGTAAACCCCCCCCCTTTCCTTCATGGAAAGAAGGATATTTTCCCTTATGTCTGTAAGAAAGTATTTGATTATTAAAAAAAAAAACACACTACATGATGATGATATATCTCTATAGGATGTGCCTTGTACCCCACCCCCCATTTATTTTTTGTGGGAATTTGATTTTTATGAAGGTTGGGGGTATTTGTTATCACTTTTGAGTATGGTGGGGACCAGTGTTTCCTCTAAGCTGAGTTAGTGTGAGGTAGCGCACAGTTTTTTTAGCCTCCGGCTCACACATTTTTGTCTCAGCTCAGGAAGGATGGCTCCAGAGCAAACTAACTGATGTGGTAGTCAAGTCGCTTGCTCACAACTTTAAGGCTAGTAGCTAACCAAGTAGCATTTTGGCTCACAAGACTCCACAGCTTAGAGGGAGCATTGGTGGGGACTGTCCCAGAGTCCTCTGCTGGCAGGCTTCCCAAGTACTTACCGTGATTCGGCGGGGGACAAAGATGTCTTTGCAGGATCATTTCTGTGGGGACAACAGGCGTGCCGCACCGTGCCGTCACCAGGACGTGACGACAGGCGACACTCTGGCAATGGGGCCAGAAACTTGATGGGACCATTGAGTTTTCAGCCCCATTGCTAGAGCGTCGCCCAGCGTCATTTCCTGGCGATGGCATGGAGCCCCATGATCCCATCAATGATGACACTACCCTCACTCAAAAATCCTGATTTTTTAAAGGTATGTCTGTAAGAAAATTAACCAACATGGCAACTGCAAAAATGCAGAGGGAGGGAAGACATGCAGAACATCTGTGCTCAAGCTCATTCCAATGCTAGCAGATAGAATGCTCATAAAAGCACAAATAAATTGCACATGTGGAAAAATATTCTATTTCATGCTTTCCCAACAAAATTTAGTCATGTTGATCCTTGCAGTTTTCTGGTAAACAAATTATTTTTATTTTCATAGGAAATTCACCATTTAAAATTTAAACATTTTCACGTTTTCCATTGTTTACCCTCTTCCCCTTTCCTCCCCTCCCTTCTGTGGCTTCCCGCAATGCTTCCTCCCACCCATTTTATACATCATTTAGTTATATCATTTTTTATATCATAACAATTACAATCTCCAGATAACATCATTTGTCTTAATATTGATCTAAACATATTAAGTTTTGTTTCACATCCCAGTTCTTTTCCAGATAAATTTTAAAGTCACTCCATTCCTCAAAGAACACATCATCTTCTTTATTGTTCAATTTTTTTGTAATTTTGTCCATTTGTGCCATGAACAGAACTTTTTGTATCCATTCATCGATCTCTGGTACCTTCTCTGTCTTCCAAAATTGGGCATAAATCATTCTTGCAGTTACTATCAGGTACCAGAGTAATGTCTTTTTAGTCGTATTAACTTCTTCCATTTTAAGTCCCAAAAGCAGAATTTCTGGAGCTTTCTTAAAAGAACATTTCAAAATTTTTTGCATTTCATTGTGGACTTTTGTCCAAAAGTCTACAGCTTTCTCACAAGTCCACCACATATGGTAAAATGAGCCATCATGACTCTTACACTTCCAACACTTATTTGACATATTTTGGTTCATATTTGCAATTTTCTTAGGCGTCATGTACCACCTATACATCATTTTATAACCATTCTCTCTTACATTGGTACAAGGCGATATCTTAATAGAATTCTTCCACAAATACTCCCAAGTTTCCATAGACACTTCCTTATTCATATTTATAGCCCATTTTATCATTTGTTCTTTAACTTTTTCATCTTCTGTATACCATTTTAACAATACCTTATACATTTTAGAGATATTTTTCCCCCTCCACTCTCCCATACATTTTCCATCTCATTTTTTTCATCTCTAAAACCATAATTTTTTTTGTCTGATCTAAAAAGATCATAGATCTGCATATATTTCAACCACTCATATTCATATTCAATTTCATTCTGCTTTTTCATTACCCATTCTGTTCCCTCTTTTTTAATTAAGTCTCTATATGGCAACCAGTCTTTACCTCGCTGTCTTGAGTAAGATATCAACACTGCTACTGGAACAATCCACAATGGTCTTAAGTCACTCTGGTATTTCTTATATCTCGTCCATACCATATACAAAGCTTTTCTCACCAAGTGAAGTTTAAAAAAACTATCCATTTTTATCTTGTCATACCATAAATATGCATGCCAGCCAAATCTACAATCATGTCCTTCCAACCCCAACAATCTGTCATTCTCAAGCTTCACCCATTGTTCCATCCATGTTAGACAAACCGCTTCATAATATAGTCTAAGATTTGGCATTTGTAGACCTCCTCTTTCTTTGGCATCACAAAGTATTTTCATTTTAATCCTTGGTTTCTTGCCTGCCCAAACAAATTTTGACAACTCTTGTTGCCACTTGGCCAACAAATCCGTTTTATGCAGAATTGGTATTGTTTGGAACAGGAACATCAAACGTGGTAGGACATTCATTTTTATAACTGATATTCTTCCCATCAGTGATAAGTTCATTTTATCCCATTTCTTAAAATCTTGAGTCAGCTTAGTCCATAATTTCTCATAATTATTCTTATATAGGTCTATATTTTTTGCCGTTAATTCAATTCCAAGGTATTTTGTTTTTTTAACTACTTCACATTGTACCAGTTCTTGTAGTTCCACTTGTTTTTGTTTGATCATGTTTTTACATATAAGTTTTGTTTTATTCTTATTTACGTAAAAGCCGGCCAATTCTCCAAACTCCTTTATTTTTTGAAAAAGCAATGTCAATTTTTCTGTTGGGTTCTCCACTATAAACATTACATCGTCTGCAAATGCTCGATATTTGTATTGGTGTCCTTTATGTGTCAAGCCCTTTATTTCTTGATCGTACTGTATTTTTTGTAAAAGTATTTCCAATACCCAGATAAATAATAACGGTGATAACGGACAACCTTGCCTTGTTCCTTTCTGTACTTTGAAGTTATCTGTCAGTTCTTTATTCACATTTATTTTAGCTCTTTGTTCAGAATAGATAGCTTCAATACAATTTCTAAAATGTTGTCCCGCTTCAATCTTTTCCATCATCTGGTGCATAAAATTCCAATTAAGATTGTCAAAAGCTTTTTCTGCATCAACAAACAGAAAAGCTACTTCTTTTTCTGGGTGCTTTTCATAATATTCAATTGCGTCCATTACTATTCTTACATTGTCTCTAATCTGCCTTTTGGGTAAAAAGCCCGCTTGATCTTCAGAAATTACCGTTTGTAAATAGTTTTTCACCCTTTCTGCAATAATTTTTGCAAAGATTTTATAATCGTTGTTCAAAAGAGATATTGGCCTGTAGTTCTTTACATTTGTTGAATCTTGTCCTTCCTTTGGAATCAAAGAAATAATTGCTTCTTTCCATGAGTCCGGCACCTTTTTGTTTTCTCTTATTTCGTTGGTTAAAGCTTCCAGGACCGGGGAAATTTCTTCTTTCATCTTTTTGTAGAATTTCGCTGTAAATCCATCCGGCCCAGGCGCCTTCCCCAACTTTGTCTCTTCTATTGCCTTCATCACTTCTTCTTTTTGAATTGGACCATTTAATAAATCTTTGTATTCCTTACTTATTTTTGGTAGTGGAATCTCCTTTAAATATGTTTTAATCTTCTCAAGATCAACTCTAGTTGTTTGGAATAGTTTAGCATAATACTTGAAGAAACATCTCTTTATTCCATTAGGATCAACGAACTCTTTTCCATCTTCTATTATTTTGGTTATCATTCTTCTCTCTCTTCTAGCCTTAAGTTGCCAAGCTAAGTATTTTCCCGGTTTGTTCGCCCCTTCAAAAGATTTCTGTTGTAACTTCTTTAAATTCCAATACATTTCCTGATTCCAAGTCTCATTCAGTTGTTCCTTCAGCAACTTTAATTCTTTAATAATTTGCTTTTTTCCAGGCTTCTTTTTTAATTCCTTTTCTTTCTGAGCAATTTTTTCTAACACTTCTGTTTGTTTTTGAAGTTTTTCCTTTTTTTGCTTCACGTTTTGCGAGATGAGAATTCCTCTCATCACCGCTTTATAAGCATCCCATACAATCTGTATCGGTGTTTCTTTATTTAAATTTTGTTGAAAGAATTGTTTCGTTTCTTCCTTTAACATCTCAATTACCGTTTTCTTATCCAACAAGTCTTCATTAATCCTCCACAGAAAGGGTTTTTTCCTTTCTGTGGAACTCCATACCACCGGATTGTGATCTGAATTACATCTTGGCAAAATTTCAGTCTTATGTGTTTTCATTGATAATTCTTCAGACATCCAAATCATATCAATTCTGGAAAAAGAGCAATGTCTATTGGAATAAAAAGTAAAGTCTTTCTGCATCGGGTTCCATTTCCTCCAAACATCTTCTAATTTTTCTTGCTTAACTAATTCAAAAAAATTCTTTGGCAATTTTCCGCTGAATTCGTTGTCCTTTTGTGGTTTTCTGTCTAGACGATCTATTGTCCCATTAAAGTCTCCGGCCATAATAACTTGCTCATAAGTCAATTGTTGTAATTGGTCAGTTATATCCTTAAAAAATTTTTCCTTTGCTCCATTGGGTGCGTACACGTTGATCAACAATGTTTTTTTCTGCTGAATCATTAATTCCACACCCACGTATCTGCCATCTATGTCCTTAAAAATTTCTGTAGGTTGTAACTCCTTCTTCACATATGTCACAACTCCTTTTTTCTTGTTTGAGGCCGCAGAACAAAATTCAATTCCAAATAAAGCATTCTTTAAATATTTTATATCCTGTTTTCTAATATGTGTTTCTTGCAAGCATATCACGTTGCATTTCTGTTTCTGTATCCAATGATTGATTCTTTTCCTCTTGTTTGGTGAATTTAATCCATTAACATTCCATGACAACAATTTGTACTCCATTATGCGTTTTATTTTAAAGTTCTCCAAAGACGTCCGCATTGTCCGCCTTAAATTTATAAAAGTCCATCATCGATCTGATCTGAATCCTCCCACCTTGATACGTAAAGGATAAACCTTGTGGAATCTCCCATCTATATCTGATGCTCAAAGCTCTGAGTTTGTCCGCCAAGGATTTATACCTTTTCCTGTCTTGCAGTATTGTTCTTGGGAGTTCTCTCATCACCATAATTTTGTTTCCCTCTATTACAAAAGGGACGTTGAATTGCTTCTTGAATATCTCCTCTGTTATTGATCTTGTTACAAATTGTACAATTACATCCCTTGGTAAATTCTTCTTTTCTGCAATTCTGGAGTTCACTCTATAAATCAAATCAAAGTCTGAGTCCATTGACCCTTCCTCCTCGCCCAGAAAAGCCGTTATCACTTCCATCATTTTTTCTTTTAAGTTCTCATTCTCTGTTTCCTTAATGCCTCTGAATCTCAGATGAGTCTGCATCCTTCTGAACTCCATCATTGTCTCTGATCTTGTAATTTGTTGAGTCAAAGAATCTTGTTTCTCTTCTATTTTTTGTATCTTCTCCTCTGTCTCTGTAGTCTTGGTTGCATTTGCTTGAACATCCTTCTTAACTCCTTCCATTTCTTGCTTGATTGAAGTTATTTCTGTAGTAACCAATTCCTTCAATGCTGTTATGTTCTTCTCTTGGACTTCTTCTAGATGTTTCAGATGAATCTGAGTTTGCTTCTCCAGTTGGTCCCCCAATGTTTTTTCTATCTGCTCCCCCATGGCTTGTATTGCCTCTGTTGTTTCACACGGACCTCTTTCTTTGTTACACAAGCCTGCTCTTCCCACGATATTGTTCATAAGTTTCAATTTTGCCGTTGCGCACACGTCCCGATCTTCACCACAGGAATGTTAAACAATAAGTGTTTTTACAGTTTTTAAAGACTTCAATCAACTTTTTTCTCTCCGGAATCGGATTTCTGGGATTTACTATTCATTTTCCGCTCAACCGCTTAATTCAAATTAGCTCAAAACTCAGTTCAGGTAAGCGGCACGTTTTTGTTATCTAGCACGTTCAAAACGGGTTTCGCATTGCTTCTTTTAACTCACAGTTGTTGTCCTTCTACAAAGAGGTCGGCTGACGAAGAATTTATGCCGGTAATCCGGCTCGATCTGCCACTATAGAGATGCTTGGCACTTGCCTTCTTCGTGGGAGGAGGTCAAAGCCCAATTCAGCTTCTTCCGAAGCTGGATTACGCCAACCTCACACTCCCTCTTAGGCGCCGCTGCCTGCTTGTCCCCCCCCTCGCTGGGGAGTGATGCGTCGGGCTATATGTTGCCCAAACTGTCGAAAGTGGCCGTCGCCCGCTTCGCACGATCGCGAAACGCTTCAGTCCTCCATCTTAGCCAAACCGGAAGCCTTGATCCTTGCAGTTTTATGGGGAAAAGACTTGATATTTAGATCTTCATGTGAAGCAACTTCTACAAGCTTGCCCACAATAAGTTGCTGCCAGGATGAGACTAAACATTGTGCTGCAGACTTTGTCTCCTAAACCTGAGTTCCTGTGCTCCCTGTACCAGCTACCATTCCCTATCCATTTGAACCCTCCCAGGAACCCTGACCCTCCACCTCAACAATACACACACAAAAAAGAAACATTCCCTCTCTGTGCTGAATTGGGATGGACGGGATAAACTAGGTTTGGGGGATGCATTCCTTACAGTATACATCCCCCAGACCTAATTTCACCCCATTCTTGGATACTATAAATGATTAGGGGATCTGCCTCTTTTGTAGATTATTAATTGAGATTGGAAGAAGGGGCAAAACTGTAACTCAGCAGTAGAGCATCTGCTTTGCATACTGAAGGGCCCCGGGTCTCTCTCTGGCATCTCCAGTTACAACCACCACTACCCTAGATAGCTGCTATCAAAGAAGAGTCCTGACCTCAACAGACCAAAAGGTCTGATAGTATAAGACCTCCTATGTTCCTATGGAACAGTATGATTTCTGCATGCTCAGCAAAATCTACTCTCTGCATGCTGACAGCTATTACATGTTTTGTACAGCCACCCCACAGGGTAGGGTACTATTATTCCATGTTGCAAATTATGGGGAGGATCCTGAAGAACTATTATTTTATTTAGTGCATGTTCATCTCACCCTTCCTCCAAGGAACTCAGGGCAGCACACAAGGTTCTCTCTTCCTCCATTTCATCCCCTCTACAACGCAGTGAGGGAGTTTAGACTGCAGAAAGTAACTGGCCCAAGATCACCCAGTCAGTTTCACAACAAGAGGGGGATTTGAACCCAAGACTTCCCAGTGTTTGTGCACTGTTCTAACCACTCTGGCTTCCTAGAAAATAAAGTACAGTATATTCAAGGCAGGCTGGTGATTTCAAGGCTGAGGTGAGTTTTGAATTGAGCTCATGGTCTGGGCGGGCCATAACTACACTGTTTGCAAGTGCTCTTCTGCTATTATAATTTCATATTCAACTCTCCTTCCAAGGAGTTCAGGGCAGCCTGCACAGAGCTGTGGCTTGTTGTGGCATCTCCCCTCCCCTGTCCTGGCTCTGGAGCAGAGCTGTAATTCCAGGAGGAAGCATCCTCAAGACTCAAAGGGAACTGCTGAGCGTGGATGTGTCTTTAGCCGGGGCTTTGTGCTTTGAAATGCCGTGGAAGTGAAAGAAAAAAACATGTTGGAAGGCAGCGGTGTCTGTTTTTGTGTAGGGCGTGCTTTGAAACCGGGGAGGGGGAGACAATAAAGTGGAGAGAATTGCGGAAGAAAGCCAGGGTGCCGTTTGTTTTATTTTGACAGTCTGGTGGGAAGTGTGCTTCAGGCAACTTCAAGCCGGGAGTGAGTGTTCCTAAAAACCGTGTGGCCCTGTCTGCTCTCTGCTCCTGCAAGGCCAGAAAAGGGGATTGCTGGAAGGGGAAGATTGCTGAAAGACCTTGCTGGTTCTCGGATGCTGCAAAACCTGCCTGAGAAGGCCAAATGGCTGCTCCCCCCCCCCCCCCCAGGGTTGGGCAAGAAAAAAGGGGGGGAGAGGACGGG
>NW_015169780.1:1501750-1510551 GCF_001447785.1 Gekko japonicus | reverse complement strand
CCTACAGAGGAAAGGGGAGGGAGAGAGAGAGAGCGCAAATAAATAAAGCAAACAGCCCTCCGCGCAGGCTCTTTTTGTAGCAGGAACTCCTTTGCATATTAGGTGACACAGCCCTAATGTAGCCAATCCTCCAAGAGCTTACAGTAGCCCCTGTAAGAAGAGCTCTGTAAGCTCTTGGAGGGTTGGCTACATTAGGTGTGTGTCGCCTAATATGCAAAGGAGTTCCTGCTACAAAAAGAGCCCTTTCACCCCAGAATTGCTGGCAGCGATGGTGGGGAAAAGGGCAGCCCATGAGGTTGCAGCCTGAGCCCAGGGGAGGGGTGGAGGGGGAGCGCAGTCCCAGTGGCAGAGAGTTCCTCACCCCCACTCATCCGCTTGCTCTGCAGGTCCTCTTGGTGGCCAGGCTTCAGATAGGGGAGGCTCGCTGCTTCCCTTGCTGTTCCCCTGGGGGAGGGGCGCAGAAGGTGGCCTGGGAGGGGCAGCCGGGAGCGCTTCTCCTGGAGCTGGCATGGAGACATCGGGCTGCCTGTCTTAACAACAACCCTGAGAGCAAAGAGCAGAGCAGGGAGAGTGGAGAAGGAGGTGCAGCAGAACCCGATGGGGCCGCGGCAAGCCGGCTGGAGAGAGCTGCAACAGCCAGGAACAGAGGCCCTGACCTGGGCAGGCAGGGCGGAGCCTCCCGGCAGCGTTTAGGTGGCAGCTGGGGACATGCCCGAGCCAGACTGCAGCCGGAGCCGGCGGTGGGCACAAGAGGCGGGAGGCAGGGCCGGAGGGCGAGCAGGCAGGAAGGATGCCGGCAACCATGGGAGCCACTCCAATGGCAAGGCGAGAGGCTTCACTGGGAAGGTGGGCAGAAGCCAGGGAGGAATGGAGCCATCGGGGCTTCCACCGCTAAGGGCGCCCGCTCTACACTGAGGTAACGGGGGGTTTCCAGATGGGAGAGCCCCTTTGCGGCCCTGCAAGTTTAGCCCTGCCAAAGCGCCCCCGCCCCTGCCAAGCAACCGGAGCTGGAGCAGTTTGGAGTGGGGGGCGCCACGTATTGGGTAGGGGGGTCCAGCAGTGGACGATTGGATGGCCAGGAAGGAGAGCGGAGGCCTGATTGGATGGAGGCCAGATCACTCCAGGTGATCTGGTCTCGCTGAACTGGAAGAAGAGGAGGTTGTGGGGGGGTGCATGTCCCTCCCCACTGCCTCCTTACCTGGCAAGGCCCCACAGGAGCATGCAGCATGCCAAACACGGCCCAAGCAGCAGCAGCAGGAGGCCTCGGCAGTGAGAGAGGCTGCAGCCTCCACCTCTTGGTCTGGGGAGGGGAGGGGCGGGGCAGGCTCGGAAGCCAGCTGGAACGCTGTTCCAGTGCGTTCCGGCTCAAAAATAGCCCTGACTGTGAGAATGGAGTTAGGGTCCCACTCTTCTGAAATGGCCAGTGGGCAATTATTTTTGACTCTCCTTTCACCTCTCTCCTCTAGCCACTAACTTGGCTCGGGGGACCCCCCCATTACTGATCCTGAACCTAAGTTCTAGCCCAGTTATTCCTCTGCCACAAATGACAGCTCTGGATGCTTCAGGCTACACTCAGTATGCAACACTCCAGAATCCCTATCCCATCAACCAGGCGCCGATTGGGGCAATACAGCATTTAGAGACACCCTAAGCCTTTCTAAAGATTTGATTTTTCTGAATCTACTCCCACGTTTAGTCATTATTACATAGGTGACAGTAAGTTCCACTGATAACTTCCATGTTTGTCTTTACATCTGAAGCCCATTGATCAAATGCAGAAAGTTTATACAAGTGAGGAGGGAGAAAGACATGTGGGGGTTTTTTGCCTGAAACCCCCCACCACCACCACTACGTAGCATCAGGCAAGCTACTCTTTCAGCTGCTCCCAAAACACCCATCTGCAATAGGAGGATAATTATACAGCCCTAACTAACAGGATTACCACAACGATTAAGGAGATAATACCCCTGAAGTACTTTGATCACACAAAAGGTATTTCATAAAAGCATTTTAATTAATTGTTCTGGGACCCTGGCTATTGCAGCTGGAGTTCCACAACATACCCTAGAACACAGAAACCCAGGATGCTCAGAACCCAGCATGCTCAGGTTATTTTCAGAATTTTCCAAGTGCCCTGTTGCAGGCAGTGACTAGGGAGGCTCTCCACAGGCTGCCACCACCCTGGTACAGGTCTCCTCGGGAGGGCCCAGAGCACCCACCCGACCTCTTGTATCCACTCTTTCACAGTAGGGTGTCCTTTATATGCGACCGAATGAGGTGTGAGGACCCAGGCAGAATAATAATTTTATTTATGAGGTCTAGTAACAATTGGTTTCAAATAATTTGTAGAATAATAAGAACAATAAATATAGGTAAGTAAACAAATAAAAAAACCTTAACACATCTATCTAAACTGTCCCTACGTGTCCCTTGGTGATTGGCTTCAAGCTGTCTCACCCCTTCCTGGAAGAGGGATCCCTTCATCTGTAGCTGCCTCTTAGGGTTGCCAGGTCTGGGTTGGAAAATACTTGGAGGCTTAGGGGGTGGATCTAGGAGAGGGTAGGATTTGGGGAGGGAAGGGGCCTCAGCATGGTACAATGTCATAGAGTCCACCATTAAAAGCAGCCATTTTCTCCAGGGGAGCTGATCTCTGTCAGCTGGAGATCAGTTGTAAAAGTGGGAGTTCTCCAGGCTCCACCTGGAGGCTGGCAACCCTACCATCTCTCCTCAGCTCTGTTCCCTAGGAGTGAACAACCTCCCACTTTGGGTGAGGCCTTTTATCTTTTCTTCCTAGACACTGCCCCCTACTCCTCTAGTAGTGCAAGTTTCCCCTCCAAATCCCCAGTTAACCAATCACAGGGTCCAAAGGGGGCCTGGGAAATGTAGGCCCTCTAGCTACTCCAGCACAAGCTTCCCTGTGGCCACTAGACCTCACTACACAAGCCCAGGCTCATGTAGGGTTGCCAGGTCCATCTTCGTCCCCAGCGGGGTACATTGGGGGGCCTTCCTGGAGGGGGCGGGGCATCACATTGGGGGATGTTCCAGCTCCAAGCCCTGTCCCCATGGGGACGGTCCCACCAGCTGAGAGCATTTAAAGGGGTCCCTTCAAGTGCCCGCAGATGAGGGCCCTTGCATTGCACAGTGGCATTGCACAGGGCCCTGTCCCGCTGGCTGCATGCACTTAAAGGGGTCCCATTAAGTGTCTGCAGCCGGAGGACCCCGTCCACCTAGAGATCAGGCACATGGCCTGCAGCTGCCCCTCTTTCTCCTCTCAAGAGACGAAAGGGGTAGCTGCGGGTGTTGGGGCTTGGGGGCAGGGCTTCCCCCACTGGCCAGCTGGTCAGGTGGTGGATAGAACCCCCCCAAAAGTTAGTAACCTCTGCCAAACTGGGGGGTCTGGCAACCCTAGGCTCATGACACACCCAACATGACCTTCCCCCACAATCCTTACAACAATCCTGTAAAGTGAGTATTTCCCCCCATGTTGCAAACGGTGTGTGGGAGGGAAGTGGTAACACAGAGACAGCATGGCTTGTTTGAAGCCACCTGCGAGAGATGAATATGGATTTCCTGAAAGTTTGACTCGGCCTTAAATGAGGGAACCCTTGCACGCCTCTCAAAGAATGCCAGACCTCTTTAACACAGATGATCAAGACAAAAATGTAATGGAGTCAGGTATCCGTTTTTATGAGAGTTGAAAGAAGTTCCTGACAAGCATCACTTCCCTAAGACACACAAATGTTTTTGCCCCTTTAGCCAAAATTCCATTTCACTGATCTTACACTTGATATTCAAATAAACACAACAGTCAAATGGAGGCTTGCCCACAACTCCAATGCCAGTAACTCACAAAGTAGAATCCCTGCCCCCAATACTCCATAGCTTAGAGGAAACACTGGTTGCCAGCAGAGGTCATTTCGTAGAAAAAGAGGCGCAGGTGCTCATTAGCATAACTCATTGGCATAACTTATTTGCATATGCTACACCCCCTGACATCACTGGAAGTGTGTCAGAAGGAAACACCCACCGCTTAGGCTCCACTGGACTGTTTTGGATTGCTAGCTATTGGGGGGGGGCATGCAGTTCTGTCTTTGCAGAGAAGGGAGAGCTTGTGCCTGAATAAAACTTGGTCTTAAAGGTGCCACTGGACTGTTTTGGACCGGGGGGCCAGGGTGGCTCTGCAACTTACCTGGCTGCTTCTTGCTCTGACTGAGGGCTGCTGGGAGCAGGGGGTGGGGCTTGTTGCATGTGCCCGCCCCCTGCACTCTTTACTGCCGGAGCTCCGCTCCTGTGCGCTCCTGCAGGAAATGACCCCTGGTTGCCAGTATATCTCCCTGATTTTAGTGTATTTTACTGCAATAACGATCCCATTGGAATGCAAATCCTTACAGGTTCCGGTATAGTGATATATCGCTATATCGCTATAAGCCGAACGTTAAAAAAAAAAAAAGCCCATTTCCCTTTCACAGTTTCACCTGAAATATCAACCCCAAGATCGTGCCTGTATCTACTTTCAAGTATGTTGAATAATGCATTTTTAACCTACTTACCCGTTTCACACAGTAACATCCAGTAGCAAAGCAGATTGGAAAGGCATTATTCAGCATATTTGAAAGCAGCCTATGGGTGGATTTAATTTGATCCTTGGGTTGGGAGATGCATGTGTAAAGGCTACTTGTGTATCCCCCTCCCCTTATATACAATAACTTTTTTCTACAGGTTATTTTTAATCCACCTCCTTTAAAAAAAACCATACATTCACACACACACATGACACTGTTGTTAGTAAAGTGCCTCAAGCACCAGAAGAAGAAGAAGAAGAAATGTCCCCCAAAGGGCATTAAAATCAGCAGATAAGAATCGTCTGGTGGTTTCCCTGCCCCAAAGATATCAGTCTGGCCTGGTGGAACTCTCTGTTCAATGATATCTGAATGACATTCATGCCCTGTCTGACCTATTAAGGTTTTGCAGGGCATGTAAGGCAGAGATGTCCTGCCAGGCCTTTGGTTGCGGACAGCGATGGTTCCTTACATCTTCCTGGCACCCTCCCCCAAAACTGAATGCTAGATATGCCATCTTGTTCTTAAATGTCTTTAAATATTTATGTTTGAATGTTTTTAATATTGAATTTTTATGGTTCTAATTGGTTTTATAATGTATTGAATGATTTTGTTGTAAACCACACTGAGCCCCATGTAAGCGGGGAAGGGCGGTCAAGAAATCTAATGAAATAAATAAATAAATGCCCAGCCCTTCACTACCCAAAAGATTCTCAGAGTGGTTTACAAGCCCTTTCCCTTCCCCTCCCCACAACAGACACCCTGTTAAGTAGGTGGGGCTGAGAGAGCTCTCTTGAGAACTGCCCTTGAGATAACAGCTCTGAAAGAACTTAGGACTGACCCAAGGTCACACCAGCAGCTGCATGTGGAGGACTGGGGAATCAAACCTGGTTAAGAGTCCACACTCTTAACCACTTTACCAAACTGGCTCTCAAACTGGCAATCATCACCAGATGAAGTAGTGAACTGTATGGTAATATTCAATGTGTTATGGAAAGATTGCTGAGCTTTAGAAAGAAAAAAGACTGTTTTCTTGTGCTTTTTCAGTTGAGACTTATCCAGCCCGCTCAGGCTCAGCTGTATTTGGCTCCCTTGTGCAGCCCTTTTAAATGTGCCCATCTAAAGGGACTGGACAAGAGAGGCTAAAACAGTTGACCAGTGAGGAGACTGCTCCCTGCCAGCTCAGCTATTTCGGGGGCTGTCTTCTGCAGTTTAAAGGGACTGCGCAAGACAGCTCCAAACAGCTGAGTGGCAGGGAACAAGTTGCTCCCTGTGGCTCAGCTGTTTTTGGCCTTTCTGCAAACTGCACCGCAAGGGACTACAGTCCCCTTCAATGCGGTTTGCGGAGCCATGAACCATGAATCGGTTCAGTTTGTGAACAGACCTCCTGGTTCGGTTCAGTTCATTGTTTGGTTTGCGGTTTGGCCACAAACCACAAACTAAACTGCATTTTCCTGGTTTGCACCCATCACTACTCCTGGCTTCTTAGGAACTCTGAAAATATGGACCAAAAAAGAGGGCAAGCATTTGTCATGACAAATGCAGACAGCTGGGTGGGGGAATATATGATCCCTCTCATCTGACATACACAGAGAGATCTGAAGATTGTTCAAAGTGGGCAGCTGTGCTGATCTGAAGCAATAGAACAGAGTCCAGTGGCTCCTTTAAGACCAACAAAGTTTTAGTCAAGGTGTGAGCTTTTGTGTGCATGCACACTTCGTCAGACAATGAAATGGAATTACTGATCATACTTGTATATATACAGGATGGCTTGTTAAATTAGTATGCAAAATAGTGAAGTGTTTTTTTAACAGATAAAAAGAATGACAAGCTTTGTTTCTGGTTATCATCTGTTTGGGTTCAATTTGGGGGGAGACAACATAGGTAATAAATATGTTGGAACTGAAGATTGATGTACCCCAAATTGTGAGAGAATCCAGTCATTAGAACTTATCCATCTCCTTTAAAGCATCTTGGCTGTACAGAGTATTTTTCTTGTCCCGAGAACAGAGAATTACATTTAAATCTAGCATTTCAAATTGCATTACATATTCAATTCTATTCCTAATTGTTAAGAGTAGTTGTCATGACCCCTAGTGGGTTGCCACCTTCTTCTGCGATCACTCTGGACTTAGGGTCCCTTGGGAAGGCCCAGAGTACCCTCCCAAACCCAACCAATATGCCCCTTTTAAGCTGAGAAATATAGGCGTGATGACCTGGCAGAGAACATTAAACAAATAGTTTATTAATACAGTAATGGGGCAAGGAAAACAAGACAAGGCGCTTAAAATATATAACAGTGTCTAAAGGTAAAATAAAACAAATCTAACACGGCTACCTATTTCACTTAACTGGTTACTATTCAAGGCCCGCAGCCTTTTATACCAGGTCTGTGCCTGTGCTCCCTCTGTCCCAAGTGAGGGATATTTCTCTCAGACCAGACTGTCCCCTCAGTTTAACTCTGTGAGAGACAAGAATGCAGTAAAGAAAAGAACACAGTTCCACAGCCCACAAAATATAGTGACAATCTCCTCACACAATCCCTGGACACCAATTGGTTACAACCATCACCAAGCATTGTGGAGATTGTAGGCTGTCTGCTTTCCACTCCCACACAGGTCTCTCCTGGGCCTAGGCCTCACTAGGCCTCGTCTCCCAGTCCTACACAGATCATGACAGTAGTAAACCGAGATTTTTTTTAAAAAATAACATTTTGCTTCATTAAAACATGGAGTTAACTGACCGAATCGTTTTCCTGGGATGCAGTGTTATGTTAGAGATTAACAAAATATTTCATTGCATTACAATCACTATTATAATATACTATTTTTAAAAATATAGCGGATGTGAACAATGCAAAGTAATAGAGGAAGAAGGGCAATGCCAAGGAATGTTCAAGCTATTGCACAATTGCACTCATTTCACATGCTAGCAAGGTCATGCTCAAGATCCTACAACCCAGACTTCAGCTGTATCCTACAAGCTAGACTTTAGAAGTACAAGCTGGGTTTCACAGAGTTAGAGGAACTAGAGATCAAATTGCCAACATTCGCTGGATTATGGAGAAAGCAAGGGAGTACCAGAAAAACATCTACTTCTGCTTCATTGGCTATACTAAAACCTATGATTTTGTGGACCACAACAAACTGTGGCAAGTCCTTAAAGAGATGGGAGTACCAGACCACCTCACATGTCTCCTGAGAAACCTGAATAAGGGTCAAGAAGCAACAGTTAGAACCAGACATGGAACAACTGATTGGTTTAGAATAGGAAAACGAGTATGGTAAGGATGTATATTGTCACCCTTCTTATTTAATTTATATGCAAAGTACATAATGCGAAATGCCAGCCTGGATGAATCAGAAGCCAGAATTAAGATTGCTAGGAAAAACATCAACAACCTCAGATATGCAGACAATACCACTCTAATGGCAGAAAGTAAAGAGGGCCTAATGGCAATCTCCAGAGGATGACAGAAGACAGGAGAGCATGGTATGATGTGGTCCATGGGGACGCGAAGAGTTGGACAAAAGTAGCCCTTCTTGGTGAGAATACATATATAAAGACTGAATAAGTTAGCATATGTAATGGGATATGAAATCAATATCCCTGTTAAGTCCTGGAGGGGTGTTTGTTCCAAGTGTTGTAATAACTTGTAATTCAGCAGTTTCCCTTTCCATTCTGTTCCTGAAGTTCTTTTGCAATAAAACAGCTACTTTGAGGTCTCCCATTGAATGTCCTGGAAGGCTGAAGTGTTCCCATACAGTTTTTTCAGTCTTGTGATTCCTGATGTCAGATTTGTGTCCATTTATCCTTTCGCATAGGGTTTGTCCTGTTTGTCCTATGTAGAGAACCAAAGGGCCATGCTGGCATTTAATGGCATATACAGTGTTAGAAAAGAAGCAAGTGAATGTGCCTGAGATGGTTTGGTTAATGTTGTTGGGTCCAGTAACTGTGTTGTCTGGATGTATCTGGCAACAAAGTTGGCATCTGGTTTTATTGCTAGCTCTGGTACCAGTGTCCATGTACAAATTGGATGTTGCATTATTGTGGGTGAGTTGTTTGAGACAAGGGGGATATCTGTGTACAAGAAAAGGTTTGCCCCCCCGTATTTGTGAAAGAGAACTGTAATTGTCTGGTAGAGGTTGTAAGTCATTGATGTTGTGTTGAACTGTTTTGAGCTGGGAGCTGTATGTGACCACTAGTCTATTATTGTCTCTTTTGGGCCTGTCTTGTAACAGG
>NW_015169780.1:1461714-1501462 GCF_001447785.1 Gekko japonicus | reverse complement strand
GCGCGCGATCGGGGTTTTTTTTTTTAAAGGTTCGGCTTATAGCGATTTATCGATATATCGCTATACCAGAACCTCAAATGGTCGCAATAACGATCCCATTGGAATGCGACTCCTTACAGGTTCCGGTATAGCGATATATCGCTATATTGCTATAAGCCGAACGTTCAAAAAAAAAAAAGCCCGCGCGACCGAAAAAAGGCGGGAAACAAGCGTATCGGAACCGGGAGAGGGAACGGGAGACTCCTCGGAAGCGGATGACAGGTAAATCACTTCCGGTTCCTATACGGAAGAGAGGCTTCTGTGTCTGAAATGCCACTTAGATCCTGGTAGGGAACCGATTCCTAACCGGGTTCTGTCTGAAATGACAGACCACAACCCGGTTGAGAATCGGTTCCCTACTGGGACATAGCGCCTGTCTGAAATTCCCCACTTTCTTGCACAAAGACAGCCCCGCTATCTTCAACAACTCCTCACCCACAATAATACAGCATCTAATTTGAGCATGGACACTGGTACCAGAGTTTGCAGTAAACCCAGACGCCGACTTTGCTGCCATATACACCCAGACAATACTATCACTGGACCTAACAACATCAACTACACCATCTCAGGCTCAGTCACTTGCTCACCTTGTAATATTGTATGTGCCATTAAATGCCAACAATGCCCTTCAATTCTCTACATAGGGCAAATAAGTCAAACCCTATGCTAAAGGATAAATGAACACAAATCTGACATCAAACTGAGAAACCTGTAGGAGAACACTTCAACCTCCCAGGACACTCAGTAAGAGACCTCAAAGTATCTGTTTTATTGTAAAAGAGTTTCAGAAACAGACTAGAATGGGAGACTGCTGATTTACAAGTTATTACAACACTCAGGACAATGGAACCCCCAGGGCTTAACAGAGAAATTGGTCTCTTATCTCACTATGCATGCTAATGTCATTCGGTTCTTGCATCTGTTTGTAAACTCTTTTATTATGCTGTATGCTAATCTGCTGCTATTCACAGGTTTTAATAATTTCCTTAAGCCAATCTTAGCTATATGTGCTGCTATTCACAGGTTGCCTTAATCCAATCTTAGCTCTAATTGGCCCTTCCTGACAACACCTTCTCACCTAGCTCTAATTGGCCCTTCCTGACAACACCTCCTCACCCACAACCTATATGTAATGGCTGGCGACTTCTGTTTCAATGTATCTGAAGAAGTGCATATGCACACAAAAGCTTATACCCAGAACAAAACTTTGTTGATCTTAAAGGTGCCACTGGAGTCATACTTTATTAGTAGTGTAACTGCATATCGGAGAATCCTTTTGGGATGGAAATAGTGGTCACTTCTATACACCACTCTTAAATTACCTGAGTATATGGAGTTTTTTTTCCTGTTTTTTTTTAATAAACTCAATAAGTCATCTAAGAGGAAAATATTATTTGCCCTTTACTAAGAAAACTGACTTCTTGCTCCTCCAAGGCAGGTTCCCAGGACTTCAGAGAAATTTACTCAGAGTTCAAAGCAGGTCATGAAAGCAGAGAATATCTATCATGGTCTATAAGTCACTGCTCTTCTCACACTCTTGTGGGTGGTATACATATTTATGCAGCTTTAGGCAATTTTAATTTGTGTCACATTGTTTTCTTTGAAAACTATCTAGGCGCCATCTGACAATGTTTGTTGGGGTACTGTTTTGTGCATGTGTGTGCCTGCATTACAACCACTTCACTTTCTAAAATAGATATTTATGTTTAAATAGGAAGTAGATAGCATTAAGGTGGTACTTACTAGAATGGTGAATTTAATAGTGAAACTTGATTTATGCAGAACATTACAGAAAGAGAAACTTTTATCATCACTGAGCTCTGAGGCATATCTGATTTCCCCAGATGATTAGCATTTTGCCATCCCTATTGACTTATAGTCTGTTACCTTTTCTTACTTTCATCTTACACTAAAATCTTGAATGTGTGTGACGTGATTTAATATCATTACAACAGTAGCACAGAAATGTGTTCTGTGATATTGCACTGAAACACCTGAAGGCATGCACCATCCTGATCATGTTTGTATTATGACATTTAAAACAGAACGTTAATCACAGAATTAAATTTATTGCCAGACACATGCACACTGTACTTTCAAACACACACACTAGGGTTGCCAGAACCCTCCAGTTTGGCAGGGGTTGCCCAATTTGGAGGGGCTTCTTCCTGCTTGCCAGCCAGCTAGCAGATGGGGGAAGCCCCACCCTCAAGAGCAACCAGCCAGCCTCCCCCCCTTCAAGTGGGGGCCGCTGGCTCCTGCTTTGCAAGACATGAATTCCCTTCTTGCAGGGCAGGAGTGCCCGGCGCCCGATCTGATCAAGCAGGGGTGCCAGCTCCTGCCTTGCAAGAAGAGAGTTCCCCTCCTGCTGGGTAGGAGCACTTGGTTCTCACTCACTCCCCAACCATTTAAGGGGAAGGTTCCCTTTAAATGGTTGGGGAAATGTTCCCTTTAAATGGTATGGTTGGGAAAAGGGCAGGGGTAAGCTGCATCCAGGGAGTGATGACCTCACTCTGTGTGATGTCATTCTGTTAGGGATGGCCACACCCCCTCCTGGAATGCCCCCTAATCCCCCCACCGGGGAGAAAATTGGACCTGGCAACTCTAACACACACACCAGAATGTTTCTGTTTTCCCAATCAGTAGCTTCCCTTGAGAGAGAGAAGATGGCAAAATATAGCCTGATCTTATCAGATTTTGGAAGCTAAGCAAAGTTGGGACTTGGAAGAGAGGCCACCAAGGACGGCTGTACAGAGGAAGGCAATGGCAAATCACCTCACTTGCCTTTAAAGCCCCTTGCCAGGGTCACTGTAAGTTGTTTACAACTTGACAGCACTTACATACTTCCCCTAATAAATCCCCCAACTATTTTAAAATTTGCTTAAGTTACAGAGATTGGTTTAAGCATAGCTGACAGTGAAATGATTCAAAAAATTTCCCACACACATATTTACACAGGGGGGGGGACTGATCCAGAGACCTTGTCCCTGAAACATAAACACAGAGTTCCTCTGTCAATGTTCATTTCAATTTAGCTTCAATGTTCATTTCAATTAAGTGTTCACAGATGGCACTCCCCTTTGTTGGAGGTAGGAAAGACAAGTCAAAGTGAACTCAAATAGACATAAGGGATTGCTGAACTGGCATAAGTTTAAAAACTCTCCTATATTGGGGCAGAATTCATACCTACTGAGGGCTTCAATGAAAACAGAAAAAATGAAGTCCAGTAGATCCATTATGCTGAAGTAATGTTTGCAGTTTGCTGACATTTGCAAGGAGATAAACCTATGAATAGACTGCAATTCATCCTGAATGCTATATGTGTTGCATACTTGGTGTCTAAATAAGATGACAGCAGAAGGCAAAATCTAGTTAAAAGAAAGTTTTTGCATTAAATATGCAGTTATCATTGTCAAGATAAAATTAAAGAATGACATATTCTTTAAGAATGTTCATATTTTCATAAACTAATGTCTAACAAGAGAAAAATAAAACCTTCTTCAATTGTCAGAAGAAGTATAAGTGGAATGTCTGAAGGTTCTTGGACGATGTCTATAATATATTCACAGACAACTAGCAAGACAGATGCTGAAAAGAATTCAAATGACAAATTTGAAAGTTATAGGGGGCAAATAAAGATCTGGACATAGATCGTAAAGAAAGATATAAAGGGACAGTTTTTGTTAATTATGTGAAATTACGTGAAACAGGTCAAAAACATGTATTTTGAAAATCAATAGATTTTACATAGCATAATAACATCTGTCTAGAAGTAGTGGGACAACCTAGCGGGACATTATAGTGGGACAACCTAGATTGTCCAGATTTCCTCAACCATTATAGTGGGACAATCTAGATCGTTCGGCTTTCCTTTTCGGCCCTGGCTCCAATTTGGTGGAACTCTCTGCCTACTAACATCAGGGCCCTGCAGGATCTGTTACAATTCCACAGAGCCTGCAAGGCAGAGATGCTCTGCCAAGCATATGGTTGAGGACAGCAGCGGTTTTCATGGTTAACAGCTCTAATAATTATCTGCTCCACTACCTGCTTCCATCCCCCTCCCCCATTGCTAATACAAATTGGGGGACTAGAATTGGATTATGGTGCCATGTGAGGATTTTTAATTTAATCTATAGATTTGTATTTTAGACTGTTTAATTGGATTTTATATGTTTTATAAAGCTATGTTGTGAACCGCCCTGAGCCCAATCATGGGAAACAAACAAATAAACCTATGCATCAAGGAGAGTATGCAAAATATGAGGTTAGCTAATGATAACAACAAATCCTACACAAAGTCAAGTTTCACTTGGGGTACTTTGTTTAGCATGCAGAATCTGCTTATTTTCAGTGAAAAGAGATTACTAAAGTAACCAGTACAAGAATTCAGATGTGTCACCTGCATAGTCCACGTTGGGTCTGAATTGGTTCCTGTCACCTACATTAGAAATTGACCAGGCTAAAGCTCCAGTGTTAAATTTTGGCTACCAGCTGATTGACTAGTTTTAACTGTTGTCATAAACTGGGTTTTAATATGTAATGATAAATCTATTTACTGTTTTAATGTTGTTGCTGGTATCGGTTACCCACCCTGAGCCATGCTATGCAGGGAGGAGCGGGCTATAAACCGAATATGATTAATAAATAAATAGTACAACATCTCCAGGTGGCAGAGATCAGTTCACCTGGAGAAAATGGCCACTTTGGAATGTGAACTCTATGGCACTCTACCCCCTTGAAGCCCCTCCCCTTCCCAAACCCCACCCTTCTCAGGCTCCAACCCCCCAAAACTCCAGGTATGTCCCAATCCAGACCTGGCAATCCTACTTCTGGGTGCATAACAACTGAAAAACCTCTGGGCTGCATTCATGGTTACATGTCTGCTACAGAAGTTACTTTTGCTTTCTTTAAGAGAAGCAAGTTCCTGAAGGCATATTGATAGTTTTTCATAACTGTAAGCAACAGAGCCATTTGAATGCTTATGTCAAATAAGCTACTTATAGGGCCATTCTAAGAATATTCTCCTGAGAGTAAGCCTCACTGAGCAGGCGTCACTACTAGGATTCTTAGACCTGCTCAGGATTGCTCACACAGACGCTTGGCATGCCACGATTCTACTGAGTTCAGCTACCATCGACGAGCTTTGCAGCCTCATCCCGTGTTGAGTTATGCATTTCAATGTCCAGTAAAATTAATTGGCTTAGATGTGCCTGAATGTGCATAGGATTGGGCAGTTAACTGAAAAGAAAGGCTTCTCTTTTGTGCAGCATGAGAACATACATTGTCAGGCAGCATTTGGCATGGCTGAGTGAGTTTCATTCCTGAATGAATCTGTATAAACTTGTCATTTACTTTAGAAATTATATGGTGAAAAATCTTTTTAGGATCATGTTTCAACACTGCTGATACCCGGGATGTTTCAAGATTGCAACTAAATCGCCACAATCGCCACAAGTTAATGACTTACTCTACCATATTGGTACTGAAGTTAATGAGCCTACTTCAGAGTAAATAGCATGTGCATACCAATTGGTGCCTAGTTCTAGAATCCAGTCATACATCTACATGGAGTTAACATCCCTTTTCATTTCTAATTTATGAGATTCCACAGTTCTATTAATCGTATGGTTAGCAAGCAAAGCAGCATTTGTGTAGATTTGTTTTCTTTGGGACTGGTAGAATTTATCTTCTGAAATGATGAATGGGGTTTGGTGCTGCTCAAAGCTCAGCTGGATGTAATCTTCCTTATAGTAAGAAAACAAGAAATATTAACACAGGGAATTGTTTATTTGTTTGAAAGACAATTACTACTGGGCTATTTGGTAGGAGATTTTTAAAAAGAGATTATCTCTTTCAAAATGGGAGGCAGGGGGAGATTTGTGAATGACCTAACAGCAAATAGCCTTAGGATAGTGGGAAAAAATGCCACTTGTTCAGCAGTGTCTTTGTGTACGTGTACGTGCACACAAAGAAAGCCTGTAAAATGTAACCAAACAAGCCAAATAAAACTTCACAAGTGATGCACAATAGCCTGTTCATCATCCCATTGCAACTGAAGTGCTAGTGGGAGATGGTTGAAATGCGTTTTCCTAATCATAACAAATACCAGTTTACCACTACAACTGCCTTGCAACCTAAGAGCTAGCTCACAAAATTGTTTATACCCCCCCCATAGTGCACTTTTGAAATATCATTTGGAATCCGTGCAACTGGGTAAGACTGCACATTCCTAGGGAGACAAAAACACTTACCGGGATCCAAACTGCTACTACTGCTTGTGTATGCTCAGTACTATTTTTTACTTTGTTGTTGTCCCCAATTTTAGAAGCAGTGTTCTATGTGGTATGGGGGCTTCAACCCAAGCAAAAAGCCCCACTTGTCATGCAGGATTAGTTGCACGATTCTTTGGATCTTTGGCTAAATGCCTTCTATCTATATAGCTAATAGTAAAGGCGCCCCCTGCGTGCGGATATCTAAACCCGCGCATCGGGGGCACATGAGGGGCAGGGAGATTTTCCTGCACACTTGGGGCAGTCCCCATGTGTGCACAAAAATCTGAAAAGTAGAAAAAATATAGGAGGATATTTAAATCCCCCCAAAAGTAAAAGAGCATTTCCTGCGCATGCGCACGGAACGCTCTGGGAACGCTGTGGTGGGCCGGGGCTGGAAGCCGCTCAGGCCTCACCGCTGGAGCCAAGGCAGAGGGAGAGGAGGAGGAGGAGATCAGCCACCGGAGCCGGAGGGGGAGGGAAGGAGATCGGCGGAGGGTGAAGGAGCTGGGGGGGGAGATTGGCGGGGCCCGGCGGCTGGAAGCCTCTCAGGCCGTGCCACCGGAGCTGAGGTGGGGGGGAGGAGACCAGCAGAGGGTAAAGGAGCTAGGGGGGAGAGATTGGCGGGCCCCGGCAGCTGGAAGCCGCTCGGGCCACGCTGCCAGTGTCCGGGGACAGGGAGGAAGAGGGCTTACCTGCTGCTGCTGCCGCCTCTTCCTGCTCTGCGTGGAGCTCTTCTCTTCCCCCGCGAGTATCGCGGGTCCCCTTTCTTGTGTCTGTCTATTTGGCATTTTTTTTTGTGGTCATTCTTTGGCTACTTCTTTACAAAACAATTAAGAGGCAATGGCATAAAGACATAAATAGCACAATCCTAAACAAAGTTTCTCCAATCTAAACCCAATGGCCCACTTTATGGATTCAGTCCGGTGGAACATTTCCGCATAACGAGAGCCCTCGTATAAGAGGAAGTGTACTAAAGAGACTGCATGAGCAGCTTGCTTGTGCTATATCAAAAATTATTTCCACTTAGAAAAGTCTCTGAGCAAACTACTTGTCAGAACAGGCATATATTGAGGGGGCAGTAGTATGTCGGGTGCATGAAGGAGGTTCTGTGTGGAAGCAGAGGCTGCTTTGTGGGGTGAGGAGGAAGGGGCATGCAGATAGGCATGACTGGGAGGTGGTCAGAGTTACGTGGATTGAGCTGAGGGAATCAGAGGCCTATACTTGTGTGGTGGTAGTGATTGGGTTGTTTGTGTGGGATAACAATGCTCTTTCTCCTGGGGGGGGGAGAGAAGGAACATTGGGGAAAGCACGGAGTGTGATATTGCTGTGGGGTGTGAGAAAGGCTCTGTGCGAAGTGTCTCTCTGTGGGGTTTGGAGGAATTGTGTGTGGATCAGAGGTGCCTGTATGGCATCTTGGAGGCAGGGAGAAAAATACACCAGGAGTCCAGTGGCCCCTTAAAGACTCACAGAATTTAACTTTAGGGAGTCAGAATTCAAGGGGCTTGTTGAAAAGTCAGTAATGTGTCAGTAATGTAGAGGGCTCTAGGGGCTGAGAAGCAGAGTGTTATGGAAAGGCAGAGCTGGTCAGAGGCCTCTGCGTGGGGCCAGGTAACTCTTGGGTGGGATGGAAGAGCAGATAAGGTGTAGGAGGCATCTTTGGGCTTTTTGTGGGGCAGGATCGGTGGTCTAGTTCTGTTCTGTTCATTTCTGCTATAGCTAGTTACAAGATTTTAGACAACAGGGCTGGGAATACACTATTTTTGCCTGAGCCCATGAAAAACTGTGACAAGCTAGGATACTGAGCTGGATGGCCCAAAAGTCAGATTCAATATGGCAGCTTCATGGGGTTTGCGGGAAGCTGCCAGAAGCCTGCCTGTGCTGGTGAAGGGATGAGGGCGCTTGGGGAAGGGGGAGAAAAAAGAGACCTTACAAAGACTATTACATAGCAGGGATGGGAAAGCACCATGGGAGTTGTGTGGGGTGGAGGGCAGTACAGTCTCATCGCAGAGGGGGCATGCCTATGGTATGGTTTTAGGCATATAGGCGGATAAAGAGGAGGGGTGACTGTTTATGGGTTCAACAGGAGAAAGAGGAATTGATACTGGGAAGAAACGTGGGGCTTAGACAGAGGGAATTATCATGTGGCTTTACTGTCTGAGCACTCATTTCAATTCTAGTGCAAGCCAGTAGGGTGCAATGGACACAAAATGTTGGGCTTTGCAGGAAAACTCATTCAGATCTCTGTGCATCCATGAAGTGCCTTGGATTCTCTCAGCTTCTGGCATAATGTTGACCACTGCTGCTGCTCCTTAAATTAATTATCGCCAGCACTTTACAATATTGAATTGTTTAACTGAATTGTTTTTAGATGATTTTATGTGGATTTTAACTGTTATTTATGTATCAAATTTTGTAAGCCACCCTGAGCCTGCTTTGCAGGGAGGGTGGAGTATAAATTAAATGAATGAATTAATGAATAAAACTGTGGCTTGCACAGCAGAACTGTGTTGTGTTTATATTTCCATTCAGGTGTACACATGTTAAAACATAAGACTCTTTCTTTTAATCATAATATATTTTAACATGTGTACACCTTAATAAACATTTGCAGCGTTCCGTGCGCCTTGGTGTTTAGTCATGCCGGCCACAGGACCACAGAAATGTCTTCGGACAGCGCTGGCTCTTCGGCTTTGAAACGGAGATGAGCACCGCAACCATAGAGTCGGATTTGACTGGCTTTCGAGCAAGGGAACCTTTACCTTTTTAACATACAGTGTTAGCTTAGCCCTTTTGGTTCGCAGTTATATCTTGGGTTGAGTTCCCCACCCCTTTTTTCGGTTTATATTTCATTCAAACATCACTGGACTCAACCCTCAGTCACCAATGACGTGTAATATCCTGATTGAGGGATTTTATGCGTCTATATTTCTGAGGTTACATTTTTGAATAGATATCATTCCTTAGGCACAGACCATTCAAGAGTTAACAGATCAGCAGGTACTTCACTTTCTACTTCTTATTCCTCCCTATAATTTTGAAAGAATTATGAAAATGCAGGGGAGAAAATCAGAACAGAAGATTGGATTTATACCCCACCCTTCACTCAGAGTCTCAGAGCGGCTTACAAACTCCTTTCCCTTCCCTTCCCCACAACAGATACCCCGTGAGGTAGGTGGGGCTGAGAGAGCTCTTTCCAGAGCTATCCTTGAGAGAACAGCTCTGACAGAACTATGGCTTGCACAAGATCATCCAGCAGCTGCAAGTGGAGGAGTGGGGAATCAAACCCGGTTATCCCAGATTAGAGTCCGAGCACTGAACCACTACACCAAACTGGCTCTCACAAATGATCAACCACATCCAAATAAGATTTTTGTCTTGGAATCAGTGGAGTTAGCTTTAATGTGAGTAACGGAACTAGATTTCCCAGACTAGCCTAAACAGACACAACTTAGTACCATAATTATAAATATGTTCAGTGAAGATAATATACTGCATGTAAGAAAATGTCTTCTTAAAACAGAAATCTACATTTCCTCAGGCTATTGATATAGCTTTGTTGGATTCTACAAAAGACAGTAAAGCGGATAATGTACACATGAGAACATATTAACTAAAGCAACTCTTACGGACAAAGATGAAGATTGTTCCCATTATTTTGTTTTCTGCAGTAATCTGATAATGGGAACCATTTCTAAGTGGGATAAGCTAATTCAATTAGTTTTGATTGTGTCTCATATATGGTAAGTTTGATGGACATAAGTATTTGCATGACTTCTACAGGCATTTTGAAATGTTTAAATAAGACCAGATTGATTTGATTTGGGAAGAAATTACTTTTTCTGTGTCCTCTGAAATGATTTCTGGGATTTGATGGGTTTTTTAATGCTGTAATGGCACAAACCTAACTTTTTCACAAACTTGGCTGGTTCGTGAGGCCCCGATTCATGAGACGGCTTTTCTCACAAACCACCCACGAACCACCCTGTTTTTCATGGAGGTTTGTGGTGGCGGTTCATGAGCCAGACATGCTGGCACTGATAGATTAGTTGTCAAGGCAATGGTGGGGATGGACACATACAGCCCTTATGCAGCCCTGGAAACACCTATAGTAGCCCTCCAAAGCTTGACAGGCAGCTCTGGCTGCCAACAAGAGAGCTCCCATTCTGTTCTATGGGAGCAGAATGTATATATACCCTCAGCTCACACAGAGGCAGAGAGGAAAGGATTTCCAAACACCTCCTCCCTAGCATTCACATCCCCCTCAGAACTGGCACTTCCAGCCTCCCCCTCATCCACGTATGCCTCCATCTCTGGGGCCACTGCTTGGAGTCTGTTATGGACTTGGTCTCCTTTTGGCTTGAGAGCTGCTCTGCCACACACCGATCCACCCCGTTGGGCAGATAAATTCTGGCTGTGGCCACTCACACCTGGGGCTATGTTTCCAGGTTGGCTGCTATCTTCCATCATGATCAAGGGCTGCTCTCCCACAGATGGATGGCCCCATTGGGGAGATGGATTTTGGCTGTGGCTGCTTCCCCCCATGCCATTTCAGGCTTTCTGCCCCCCCAAGGACTCAGCACTTCTAGCTTCCCCCATCCATATCTGCCTCATGACTTCTGTCCCCCCAAGAATCATTGCTTCCAGCCTCCCCCTGTCCATGTCTGCCTCTTCATGTCTTCTGTCCCAAGAATGGTCACTTCCAGCCTCCCCATCCACATCTGCCTCCTCATGACTTCTGTCCCCCCAAGAATTGTTACCTCCAGCCTCTCCCATCCACATCTGCCTCCTTATGACTTCTATCTCCCCAAGAATCATTGCTTGTAGTCTCCCCATCCATGTCTGCCTCCTCATGACTTCTTTCCCCTCAAGAACTGTCCTCATTACTTTTATCCCCTCAAGAATATCGACCTCATAGCATAATACCCACCTAATGAACCAAGAACTACCTCATAGTGCAACACCCACCTCAGGAACCAAGATTTACCTCATAGCACAACACCCACCTCATAAACTGACATCCACCTATGGAAACCTCTGCTTCATCAAACATCCATCCATACAAGCAAGCTTGTTTCACTGCACCCAAGGTTAACAAAAGCAATCTCAACAATGATGAGGTAGTCAGGTGACTGCCTCCCAGGCCTGAGAAGATGGGTTGGTCACCCTCAGAAACTATCTTCACAACTGGGTGATCGCCTCCCAGGGCCAAGGGGAAGTGTGGTAGGCCACCCACAAAACCCTGTGACCAATGGGAGGTGGATGGGTGACCACCTCCCAGGCCTGAGGGGAAGGGGTAGCAACCCCCTAGAATCCATGTCCACCACTAGGTGACTGTCTTACAGGCCCAAAGGTGAGTGTACAGGCCACCCCCCCCCAGAACCCTGTGACCAGAGGGAGGCGGGCAGGTGACCACCTCTTGGGCACGAGGGGAAGGGTTGGCCACCCCCAGAATCTATCTTCACAACTGGGTGGGTGCCTCCCAGACCCAAGGGGGAGTGTGTCAGGCCACCTCAAAACCCTGTGACCAGAAGGAGGTGGGTGGGTGACCACCTACAGGGCCCAAGGGGAAGGGGTGGCCACCCCCAGAATCCATGTCCACAACTGGGTGACCACCTCCCAGGGTGAAGCCAATCCTCACCAAACTTGAAGGGCAGGTAGAGGAGAGTCAGAAGGAGACTTGCTGTGAGTGCGGCATCTCTAGCCCACAGAGGGGACATTATACAATGCCATGAACTTCACAAACTGTTTTGTTAAATAAGGAGGTTTGTGGGGGTTCGTGGCTCATGAAACCCCACAAACCACAAACTTCCCATTTCCCAGTTTGTGCCAATCCCTAATCACAACACAGTGTATCAATAGGTAACTCATATTCCCAGTAATCATGTGGTTGCAAATTAAAAAATACATTTATTTAATCTTACAAGGCCCTGGTCACACAGCAAAGTTGCCGCGGGAGAGGCACGGGAGTCCCACGGATTTTCCGGGTGCAATCTCACCCCAACATCTGGGAAGCGCAGGGCTCCCGTGGCGAACCCGTGGCTCCCCGCCGAAGGTGCGGAGTTAAAAACTAGTACCTACGAGGTATTAGTTTCTGGATACCACTGGCCAAGGGCAGGCGTCTGATCGCGTCCCTGGTGGACTTACATGGCATCCGGCGCCTGCCGCCATTCGTCTCCGCAGGTTGCGCAACAGCGCCCAACAACGCATGCGCACAAGGGTGATTGCTAGTGCGATCGCGCGGCACGGCTTCTGTGCCATGCTGCAGGATACCCATCTGATTGGCATTTTCCCCAAACCACGAGACCTTGACCGGGAAGTGTGCTCGGGCTGCCGTGCATTAGTTTCCTCCGGGGCAATTAGCCACGCCTCCCCCCCTCCGCAATAGCCGGCCCGTGTGACCGGGGCCCAAATTGCCCTAACTAGTGGAGCTGCACTGGGTTGAATATAAAAAGAATATAACCATTGAGAAGATTCAGACCACTTAATTTGTTTCTGGTTACTATAACTTATTAATACCCAAGGTTAACAAAAGCAATCTCAACAATGATGAGGTAGTCAGGTGACTGCCTCCCAGGCCTGAGAAGATGGGTTGGTCACCCTCAGAAACTATCTTCACAACTGGGTGATCGCCTCCCAGGGCCAAGGGGAAGTGTGGTAGGCCACCCACAAAACCCTGTGACCAATGGGAGGTGGATGGGTGACCACCTCCCAGGCCTGAGGGGAAGGGGTAGCAACCCCCTAGAATCCATGTCCACCACTAGGTGACTGTCTTACAGGCCCAAAGGTGAGTGTACAGGCCACCCCCCCCAGAACCCTGTGACCAGAGGGAGGCGGGCAGGTGACCACCTCTTGGGCACGAGGGGAAGGGTTGGCCACCCCCAGAATCTATCTTCACAACTGGGTGGGTGCCTCCCAGACCCAAGGGGGAGTGTGTCAGGCCACCTCAAAACCCTGTGACCAGAAGGAGGTGGGTGGGTGACCACCTACAGGGCCCAAGGGGAAGGGGTGGCCACCCCCAGAATCCATGTCCACAACTGGGTGACCACCTCCCAGGGTGAAGCCAATCCTCACCAAACTTGAAGGGCAGGTAGAGGAGAGTCAGAAGGAGACTTGCTGTGAGTGCGGCATCTCTAGCCCACAGGGGGGACATTATACAATGCCATGAACTTCACAAACTGTTTTGTTAAATAAGGAGGTTTGTGGGGGTTCGTGGCTCATGAAACCCCACAAACCACAAACTTCCCATTTCCCAGTTTGTGCCAATCCCTAATCACAACACAGTGTATCAATAGGTAACTCATATTCCCAGTAATCATGTGGTTGCAAATTAAAAAATACATTTATTTAATCTTACAAGGCCCTGGTCACACAGCAAAGTTGCCGCGGGAGAGGCACGGGAGTCCCACGGATTTTCCGGGTGCAATCTCACCCCAACATCTGGGAAGCGCAGGGCTCCCGTGGCGAACCCGTGGCTCCCCGCCGAAGGTGCGGAGTTAAAAACTAGTACCTACGAGGTATTAGTTTCTGGATACCACTGGCCAAGGGCAGGCGTCTGATCGCGTCCCTGGTGGACTTACATGGCATCCGGCGCCTGCCGCCATTCGTCTCCGCAGGTTGCGCAACAGCGCCCAACAACGCATGCGCACAAGGGTGATTGCTAGTGCGATCGCGCGGCACGGCTTCTGTGCCATGCTGCAGGATACCCATCTGATTGGCATTTCCCCCGAACCACGGGACCTCGACCGGGATGTGTGCTCGGGCTGCCGCACGTTAGTTTCCTCCGGGGCAATTAGCCATGCCCCCCCGCGATATCCGGCCCATGTGACCGGGGCCCAAATTGCCCTAACTAGTGGAGCTGCACTGGGTTGAATATAAAAAGAATATAACAAGATTCAGACCACTTAATTTGTTTCTGGTTACTATAACTTATTAATATATCTGCCTTCTAAAAATCTGGTGGCAATTAGTGAAGTCAGTATATGATGGAAATATGGCAAAGAAAACATATCCAGACAGATTTCGAGCAATGCCTTTAATAACAGTAAGAGCTCCTTTGAAGGGTACTAAAAGTTCTGTCACAAGGACTGAGACTGAATATGCAGCTGGTTTTTATACTTATTCATACAAATGATGCTTGAATATGCTGCCATGTAGCAGAATCAAAAGTTCAAGGGCTTCTCCAAACATTACTACTCAGATTATTGCCTTCTTGTATAACTGTACTGCTTCTTATTATCATCTGTGCTCTCTGTGAAGACTCCATCACACATGAAAATCTCACATGTAGCAACAAGGCCAGGCTATAAGCCTTTTGTGATTTTTACGTGGGAGCTTCCCACTTGAAAATGGAGAAGCTGCAGCTGCATGAGAAGAATACACAACCTTAGTGGCTGAATGTTTTAACCAGCCCTCTGGGTGAGCAACGTAAGCTATCAAAAACAGATTTTGTCTAGTGAAGAGGTTTAGAAAAGCTGGTGTAGAGAAGACAAAAACATGAATTTTGAACTAGAGGTGCTGAATTCAAATCTCAGCCATTAATTTATTATGTGGCCTTTTGCCACGCAATATGAAGACAATATGCCACTTGGCAACATGAAGAGCATAATACTGGCCTACCTTAGAGTCTAGTGGTAGAATTACTGAGATAATACATGTGAAGGTTTTATTGAGGAATTTACTGAAGGAACTACTGAGATAATACATGTGAAGACACTGCATAAATATAAGGAAATTCACTATATAAAAATTCTCAGTCACTATTAGTATTGGACACAGGCCACCAAAAAAGCCATGTTTCCAATCACAGTTAATTGGAAAGAACATAAGAGGAGACCTGCTGGATTCATCTATGCTTCCTGATTGCCCACTGAGAGTGAACAAACTCCCCACCCATGCTCTGCAGCTCCCTCCCCTGCACTCCCTCAGTAGAGCATTAAGGCGATGTCATTTCCAGGTACTCACCCAGAAGCAACACTGTCACATTGCACAATCCTCCCCTCCCCATCGTCCCTCCCCAAAAGCTCCTGGGACTGCCAAGTACTGGCCTGGCAACCCTAGATCCATCAGACCAATCAGCTATTTCAATATCCTACTTCCCACAGTTGCTAACAAATGCCCCTTGAAGTTTTAAAGATCTAAACAGATGCACATATCCCCAAATTGAACACTGGTTCTGCCATCACTCTTGCACCTATCCCTATGCTTCAAGTGATCAGTCTATTTTTCAAAATGCCATTAAAGCACCACATGTACACTTACCTATCTATACATATTAATGGGGGAGAAACCCTTTTAGAAACATTTTTGAAGAGTAAAACTGCTCTGAAGATTAGGGGAGGGATGGATTCTGGGACTATCAAAGTGGTCAAACAATCAGTATTGTTGACAACTGGCTTTCATTGTAAATGTGTTGTTTTGTTTTATCAAACCCAGTCCTTAAGAGGAAAAATACATTCGGAACCAGACTAAGTAAGGCAGCATCCATCTCTGCCCTACTGCTGTCAACACTTTGCATTCACTTTACTTGGAAATAATAAATTTAGGACAATAGGTTGGTTTATTGTAGCAAAAAGCCCCTAAACAATTAAAATACTATATTACTTCTAAGACTAATACATTCTGATATAGTCTTTCATATACACGTGCCTGTTGCATCAGACTGAAGATTAGGCTAGGTACTAGCCAAAATACTTCTAAGTAAGTTGCTGATTAAACTTAATATGCAAGTGCTTGAGAAGAATTGGCCTGTGCATTGCAGCCTAAGCATCATCCGTGCCTGTTAATATCTGGTAATACAATTCACAGCATGACAGAATAGATTCTTACAATAATGATTTCACAACTAAAGCTTTTTTTAAAAAAGTATTATGGGTAACTTTGTGTAATCTGTCCTCAGTGACAGCTGTGTTGCTATCAGGTCTATTTTCTTTTTATACTCCCTTCAGGTCACAACTACTCATACTACCTCACTCTTTAATGATTTGTATTCTGCTGATCTAAAAACAGTATGATTCTCAACAGGGACAGAGGATTGTTTTGTGTTTACTTTGGAAATTAAGCTGTATAAGAATCTTGGGAAATGTGAGGAAGTTGCAAAATCTCTGTCCCCATCAGACATAAATACTTGGAGTTGGTTTTGATCGCCCATGTTTCTCTGCTCCAAACAGGATGCTAAATCCTGTCTCAAAGAGGGTTATTTGGAAGGACAACTAAACCCACTGTGAATTTATAATTATTTATGCAGTTAACAAAATAACCAGAATTACTGACACACAACTTTTTAATTTTTAACTAGTATTTTTAATTTCTTTTGATCTCCCATTTATACTGTCCTGCGCTAAAGAGAGTGAGAAGAGATTTACAAGTATTTTGACCAGATTCAATATAAATTCCTATCATTTTTAGCATTTTATACAACATCCAGAGATATTCTTGGGTCAATAGTTTGTAATTTCCTGCATAGTCCAATTTCTGACACCACAGACACATTTCAGAGCAAAGGCATTCCTCCTGAAGGTCTCAAATAATCTCAAATAAGTTGATAGCAGTCCAAACTATGGACTAGCTTTCTTAATAATTAGATTTTATTTTTAGCATCCCTTTCAGTACTCACTCACTAATTCACCATTCATTGTATTAACAGTGACCATAATGTTATGGATTAGGAATAATAATTGATGTTGTATATCCTTCCATAAGAATCTTGCCATCATAATGGTAGTATATATGGTATATATAACAATATAACATAATGAGGAAGCATGTTATATGTTATATAACAATACAACATAATGATAAAACAGTAGTGATGAGGAATTTATCATTCCAGTGAAACCAGCATTGTATTTTAGCATTAATTAACCCATTTGCTATTTAAATGTGCAAGAACTATTTTTTTTTACTGTAGTTAATATCTTCATGAATTGTAAACAAATTTGTATAACAAAAAAGTATTAAAATTACTGGAAAGATGAAAATCTTCCTGCAACAAATATATGAGATTTCTGCAGGGCATTTGCATAGTAGATGTTAAGCAGATGTTCCATTATTTATATACTAAAATTAATTTTACCTTTCCTTGTGATCACAAGATATGTTTCCAGCAGTTTATAAAGGAATAATTTAAAGCAATTTCAAACATTTTTCTGGGGGAATGCACCAGAACAGTGTTCCGGAACCACTTCAAAGAAATTCTTTTTAAAATGTTTAAAAGTTCATGAGTTTTCAGTACACAGTTAGAAAACTTCATTTTCCTCTTAAGAGTTCCAGCACCTCTTAAAAAAGAAAGAAAGAAAAAAGCCCTGATAGACATTAAAAATGGCATCTAGTTTCTTATGTTTCTATGCAATTCAGGTGTAGCTGCATGGTTGCAGACTCTTTGAGAACAAGTGCATATATTTAGATTAAAATATATTTAGACTCAAGCATTTGGATTCAAACACAAATTTAGCTGTTAGAATTTTCAGTCACTGTAAGGGTTGACTGAGACAGCCAGATGTTTTCAAGCTGGCTCCACATTGACATATGATGTCAAATTCCATGGATGTCAAACTTTTAGCAAGTTATATATCTGTACCTTACCCAAACTGTGTTAGTCATAGAATCTATTACCTTAGGTCATGTTTGCATGGATATTCTAAGCTCTGCAATCCATATTTCACTGCATATTCCATTTTATATAATGTTTCTGAGAATACAGTATCAGGGTCAGTAATGGAGCCAAGCAGTGGCTCTGTTGTCCATACAATACAAAGTGTGATATTGGCACACAGTTATACTATGTTATGTGTTGTCTCTTTGTTCTTCCAGATCTTCAGTAGTGAACACAAACAGTAAGCCAGATGTAGTAAAAGAGAAAATTACAGAGCAGCCTGGGACTGTGTGTTGTTTTTGAGGCTGCTTCCACATGAAGGATGCAAAAATGCTTCCAAGGAAGCAGAACAAACAGCATGGGAGCAGGTGAGAATAGCACCCACACATCCTATCCCTGCGCCACTCTGCCGCCACCGCCGCCACCCTCACTGCTATCCCTATCATTTTCTCTCTTGACTGCTTTTATACAATCACATAAAAGTATTTCTTTTATCTGGCTCAAAATGAGGCCCAAAGTGGTGTAATGGTTAGAGTGTTATAATAAGATCTGGGAGATCTGTTGTCCATACAATACAAAGTGTGATATTGGCACACAGTTATACTATGTTATGTGTTGTCTCTTTGTTCTTCCAGATCTTCAGTAGTGAACACAAACAGTAAGCCAGATGTAGTAAAAGAGAAAATTACAGAGCAGCCTGGGACTGTGTGTTGTTTTTGAGGCTGCTTCCACATGAAGGATGCAAAAATGCTTCCAAGGAAGCAGAACAAACAGCATGGGAGCAGGTGAGAACAGCACCCACACATCCTATCCCTGTGCCACTCTGCTGCCGCCGCCACCCTCACTGCTATCCCTATCATTTTCTCTCATGACTGCTTTTATACAAGCACATAAAAGTATTTCTTTTATCTGGCTCAAAATGAGGCCCAAAGTGGTGTAGTGGTTAGAGCGTTATAATAAGATCTGGTCTGAATCTCCCTTCTGCCTTGCTGGGTGAAATTGGCCCACTCGCACACTCTCAGCCACACAGAAAGGGTTGTTGTGAGGATTAAATGGAGAAC
The DNA here is from genome assembly GCF_001447785.1 of Gekko japonicus. Lineage (NCBI taxonomy): Eukaryota > Metazoa > Chordata > Lepidosauria > Squamata > Gekkonidae > Gekko > Gekko japonicus. The sequence continues at coordinate 1,482,497 of NW_015169780.1, read as the reverse complement.
AGAATTACATAAACTGTTTTGGGGGCCCACAGGGGAGAAAGGTGGGGTATAAATGAAATAAATACAAATGGAAAGTCGAGGGAGGCCCACAAGTCATGCTCACAGTGCACATGATCTGTGGAAGCTCCCATGAAAACGGGAGGCTTCCCATGTTCCATAAAGGGGAAATTCCTGAATGGAAGCCGCTTGGAAGTGAGGCCTAGAGTTCTTCTGGAACTACATCATACCTCCAAACTACAGAGATCAATTTCCCTGGAGAAAAAAGCAGCTTCAAACAGAGAAATGGAAGTCCCAAAGTGGCTACAAAGGGTGAATACCCTCTTAGGGAATACTACAGAGACTGGGAGAAACTGATTGGCACTTATAAAGATGCAAATGGCACCATCCTAAGTAGGTCTATTTATTATCCTACAAAGACATGGAGGAGTGATATGAAGTGGGATATTTAAATTTATAGATTGAATTTTGGTAGGGTTGACCTCAAAGGAAGGTGAGTAGTTAGAGAAGCTGACTTTTCACCTGGACATGCCGTCACAGAATATGACTTCACACCCTCACTGAGCTTCACTTCCCTCTACCAACTGCTGTCCTCAGTGCCCCCCCTCCTGGAAATTCCCAAGCAGCACTTGTCAACTCTAAGCCTAACATAATAGTGACCCCGTTGAACTGTGCTACCTGAGGTAACAGCTTAGGCTGAACCTGTATGGCTGAAGATGCTCCAAAGGATTAGGACTCATTTACACTTATCAGTTATACCTGACCAGCTAAAAAACAAAAACTAAGAACGTGCTTCAATACAATATTTAGTCTATCTTAAAAAACAAAATAAAACACTGCAGGGTGAAAGTGACTATGACTGTAGGTATGATAATTGGGGGGTCTGTCAAAAGGACTCTTCAAGAAAAAAAATTACAGACTCTATCCAGCTGCTGGGCGTAGGTCCTAAAACTGAACTACACATTTCTTTGTTCTCTGCAGTCCCAGTTTAGTTCTCTCATGTGTTCACTGATACAATTTCAGGGGTCGTTTCGTAGAAAAAGAGCTAGGGGGACTCATTAGCATAACTCATTAGCATATGCCACACCCCCTGACATCACCAGAAGTGTGTCATAAGGCCACACCCCCTGACATCACTGGAAGTGTGTCATAAGGTCACATATCCCTGCCATCACCGGAAGTGTGTCATGAGACCACACCCACCACTCAGTCTTAGTCTTAAAGGTTAGTCTTAAAGGTGCTATTTGTTAGTCTTAAAGGTACTATTTGAACTCTTGGACTATTTTGCAGCAACAGACTAACACAGCTACCTCGGGGAAGCTCCTGGATGGGGCTGGGAGTCCTTGCGGAGGCCACGTGGAGTGGCCTCGGCCAGGCAGAGGGGGAGGATGCCAACTTACCCTCCTGGTTCTTCCTCCTTCTGCAACAGAATGAGGGCCGGAAGCGGGGCGGCCAGAAGAAGGGGCAGGGCTTCGTCGTGTGCCCCGCCCCCTGCACCTCACCCAGGGGAACTGCGATCCCCCCGAATTGACCTCTGTAGATATTCAATATCACTTGAGGAGACTTAGTTGCTCCTTAATATACATTACACCCCTTTGCCTTCACAGTTATGATGATTAAAGTGCAGACAGGAAAGGAAGAATCCCTTCACTCTTGTAATGTATCCTAATTACGGGTAATGCTAAATGGTTTTAGTGATTAAGGGATTCAGAAGATTCAGAGGATTTTATTTCAAGGTAGTTACCCTAAGAAAATCCCTATCTACACACACACACACACACACACACAAATATTATGGCTACTGATCACAAAGCCTGGGATGAAAGAGAGGTGAGGTAAGGGCAGACTCTTTTTTAAAATTCTCTTTAACCCCTGAATATTTTAACAAATCACAAGTGAGTTTCTGGGTTGCTACACAATTATATAAATAGGCTCCGAGATCTGGTATGATTGAGTATGATTGTCACTGAAGCCTAGTCTTCCCTTCTGCATCCCACCTTTTCTTAAAGAAATTTTTTAAAAATTAAAAAAGATTAGTCTTGAGGGAAGGGTACATAATGTCTAGAATATTTTTAAGGCAATAAGAAGTAGAGCACTGCAAACTATAGGGCTTTTTGCCCTTGAAGACGGCTTGCAGTAGCAATAGATTCAGTATAATTAAATCAACTATTTAAATCATAACATACAGCTGACCAAACATAATCAAGTCTATTTATTTGATTAATGTCAAAGGCAGCTGTTGTTTGAGTCGTACTGCATAAATAAATTAAATAAAGTAGGTTTAGTCAAGCCATTGTACTGATCTAGGGCAGCAAACTTTGAAAGCCTCATTTTCAATGGCAGTAAGAATAAAATACCAACCTACTGCTTGAAAATTCCATGAGCAATAGAACCTCAGAATCAGAGTGGAGTGATGTAGTAGATTGTTTGCTTAATTTGGATCAGGGTGACCTTCATACGAATCTTGCCTCAAACATGAAGACAGCTGAGAGGCCTTGGGCAAATCTCTCTAATCTATTTCAGGTTTTTACTTCTTATTTGTATTTCTTAAAACATTTATATACTGCATCTCCATAAATATATGCCCATGGTAGTTTCCAGTATAATGAAAACAACTCACAAACCACAAAAGAAATAATCTAATAGTCAGTAACCCATGATAATCATAAAACCTAACATTATATGAATCATCTACAACAGCAGCAGCACTGAAAACAGCATAATTATGTCATTCTAAGAAGTAAACAATCAAGAAAACAGACCCATAAATCAAAAACTTGATGAAACAAAGAAGCTGAGCTCTGAGAAGGAGCAGGAGATAGAGTTGCTAGAGGGGTAAGTTTTTTTTTTATTTGCTTTCAGCTGAGGTGATTTAGCTGAGAGGGTACTGTGTGGGAAAAATTGTGTTTGGGAGTGTGTGGGTGAGTTTTGAGTTCTTGTAGAGTCCTGGCTGCTTGAGATAGGTTAAGAAAGGGTCATTGTTTGACTGTAATTGAGTGCCTGGGTGAATTTGAATAGCTGCTAGCCATGCCCTCTGCTGGGGGAGGCTTCTATTTAAGGCAGCATCTCGCCAGAGGCATGAGCCAAAGGGCTCTTGGCCTGTGACTCTTAGCCTAGGAACTCTTAGACTAGGGAGTCTGTAAAAAGTCCAGGAAGAGCCAGAAAGCCAGGGCCCTAGTTTCCTTGGATTCCCAGTAAGGTAAGTAGACTTCCACAAGGAGAACCACATAAAAACAAAGGGTTTTAAAAGGGTTTTTAAAAAATCAATTATGGCTGCGGTCACACGGAACATTAGCCATGCCAGAGAAACGGAAGATAGGCGGATTTCCTGGGCGCGATCTCACCAGCACATCTGGGAAGCATAGCGCTCCCGTGGCTCAACCGAGGCTTCCCGCTGAAGATGCGCAGCAAAAAACTAGTACCTCGGAGGTACTAGTTTCCGGAAACCGCGGGGCAAGGGCGTGCGCATGATCGCATTCACGGTGGAATCCCGTGGCATCCAGAGCCCGCCCATGTCCCGTCACCAGCAGGTTTTTTTCCCCAAGTCCCCACAGGATGCACACCAGCACGCAACCACGCATGCACACGAAGAGGAAAGCGACAGTTTCACTCATCCGATTCATGCGCATGCGCGAAGTTTGCTTTTTTAAAAAACCCGGTTTGCCACGGAAGCGGCACCAAGCGATTGCTGGTGTGATCGCACCGCGCCGCTTCTTTGCCGTGCTGCAGGATGGTCGTGTGATCGGCACCTCCCCCATGACCACGGAACCTCGACGGGACCTCAAGGGGAGGTATGATTGCGCAACCGTGCGTTATTTTGCTCCAGGGCAAACAGCCACACTCCCCCCCCACGTTTTCCTGCCCGTGTGACCGGGACCTTTGAAGCCAGAATGCCAGCAGGGGGTTGGGGGCTAGGAGTGTCACATGAGTGTCACACAGAAGTCTTTGGTGTGTACCCGGTGCAAAGAGCTCCTGGTTCTCAGAGAACGAGTTTGCTCCCTTGAGGCCAAGGTGGCTGACCTGGAGAAGCAAAGACAGTCAGGTGCATGGAGAAGACTCTCAGGGACTTGTTAGATATGTCCCACTTTGAATATGGCAACCCTGCCGCTCTCAGGGAGCATGAGGGTCGAGAGGAAACAGGGCACTGTGCTGTGGAAAAGGGGAATGTTCCTCAGAAAGGACCTCTTCTTCAGCTGGCGAATGGGTATCCTTTCGAACCAAGGAACCATCCCTTGGCGGGGGGGCTCTTGGTATTTGATGATTTGATCCTTAGGCAGGTAGACAGCTGGGTGGTGAACCCGCATACTGACTGTATGGTGACTTGCCTGCCTGGTACGAAGATAGCGGACATTATGCATGTTCTAGATAGGCTGGTAGATAGTGTTGGGGAGGAGCCAGTGGTCGTGGTACATGTTGGCACCAACGATGTCGGGAAATGCAGTCATGAGGTCCTGGAGGAAAAATTAGGCTGCTAGGCAGGGAACTCAAGGCTAGGACCTCCAAGGTAGCCTTCTCAGAAGTGCTACCTGTTCCACACGCAAGGCCAGAGAGACACGCACAGATCAGGAGTCTCAATGTGTGGATGAGACAATGGTGTAGGGTTCAGGTTTGTTAGGCATTGGGATGCTTTTTGGAACAAGAGGGAGCTGTACAGAAGAGACGGTCTCCACTTCTCCCAAGAAAGAACCAGGCTGCTGGCACTTAAAATCAAAAAGGTGGCAGAGCAGTTTTTAAACTGAATATTGGCGGAAAGCTGACAGGAGATGACAAGTCTCTGGTTCGGGATGGCTCATTTCAAAACGATGGGTAGCTGTTACTTTTTCTACAAGAAAATGGATTAGAATTGTCCACTGAGACTGTGGCAAACGATATGGACTCGAGGCAGCAAGAAAAAGGTTGTGGGCTTAACATGCATGGGAAATTATAGATGTTTATATACAAATGCTAGAAGTGTCCAAGGTAAAATTGGGGAATTGGAATGCTTGGGGTTGGGGGGGAAATAGACATTCTGGGTATTTCAGAAACTTGGTGGGATGAGGAAAATCAGTGGGATATGGTGTTTCCAGGTTATAAATTATATCAGAAGGATGGGGCAGAGGGTTGGAGGTGGATGTGGCTCTGTATATCAAAGAGAGTATACAGTCCAGTATACAGAGTATACAGTCCAGTAAGATTGAGAGGGTAAGAGAATTGGATTCGCTTCTGGAAATGCTATGGGTTGAAATAGTGGGCCCAAAAGGAAGCTTAACATTGAGAGTTTGTTATCACCCACCAGATGAAAAGATAGAAGAGGATTATAAAATGATGAATGAATTAAAGATAGTGGCTAGATGAAATAGCTTTGTCGTAAAAGGTGATTTTAATTACCCACACATTGATTGGGTCAATATGTGTTCAAGTCGGGAAAAAGAGATTGAGTTTCTAGACACTCTCAATGACTGTGCTATGGAACAGATGGTCACAGAACCTACCAGGGGAGAGGCTATCCTGGATTTGGTCCTAAGTAATGCCTAAGACCTGGTGAGAGATGAAAAAGTGATTGCACAGCTTGGGAACAGTGACCATAATGTTATTGAGTTTAACATTTGTATAAATAGGGAATTTCCCAAAAAGACTGACACAACCACTTTTAACTTTAAAAGGGGTAACTTCTCTGATATGAGGGAACATGTGAGGAGGATACTGAAAGGAAAAGTAGAAAGGGTCAAAACCATTGGGGAAGCTTGGAGACTATTTAAAACTACAATCCTAGAAGCTCAGAAAAAATATATACCGCAGGTTAGGAAAGGCACAAATAGGTATAGAAAATGCCTGCATGGTTAACAAACAAATGGAAGCTGTAAAAGGTAAGAAGGTTTCCTTTAAAACTGGAAAAGAAGCAAGTTTCTACAGAAGAGCAGTTGCTACAATTACAAATGGAAAAGGCTAATATGATCCTTCGCTTTCAGGACATGCCAGAGACTAAGGGAGAGAATATGAAGGAAATGATGAGTGAAATACTGGCCCCAGTGACAGAGATGAAGGTGGAATTTTTGCTAAGCGAAATGGATGTGGCCTACAGATCATATTCAGGATACATAAAGAAAAATAATCTGCCTGGGGAAATTGTCGTAAGATTCTCAAAGAGGCATGTAAGGGATGCAATCCTGAAAGCAGTATCTGGAGCACCCCTGAGAGCTGGGGAGAGTGTCATCAGAGTACTGAAGGATATTCCATTTCCATTTGAAATAAAACAGCGGAAATATAAAGATCTTGTTCTTTTTCTTTAAACAAATTCAATTGGATATAGATGGTTAATTCCACCTTTAAAATTAATGATAAAAAAGAAAAGATTGTTCTGAAAGCGAGAGAATTTTTAAGAGTCCAGCTGGGAGGGCCAGAGGAGGAAGAAAAAGAAGGGGAAGAGACTGGACAAGAAGAAGTGAAGGCTGAAGGACTCTGAATTGTGCCTTTGGAAAATTTTGAATTGAGATGCTTTGGGGTATTTCCTGATATCAGTTAAATTTAAGATGTGGCAAAAGTTAACAGACTATGTGACTCAGTTTGTAATGAGATTAATATGATTAAGACTAGATGTGTATTTAAGCTGATTAGAAGATCTCCTCTCTTGGGTTTTTAGTCAGTAGTGGGTATCTTTTCTTTATCCCCTTAAATATAGTCCCCTTCCTTATTTCTGTTATAGTTTGTAGTTTTAATAAAAATGCAATAAAAAATTCCCCATCGGGGAGGAAAACCCCCCATAAATTACAATTAAAACAATTCTAAAACCATAGTAAAGTGCTAGTAATTGTTGGCAATCATTGTTGTCCATAAACAGTAGCCACCATCATTCACAGTTCTCAGCTCACAGTCAGCTCAGAGTTCATTTTGGTTGTTCTTGCAGAACTTGCTGTTCTTTAGGCTGTTGGTGGAAGTTTCCAGAATCCAGGGACCTCTGCCATTCCACCATCCGATGTTCTTCATTGGTGGTGGTGCCTGGTGGAAGAGCTCCATTTTACAGGCCCTGCGAAACTGTAAAAGGTCCCACAGGGCCCTGATCTCCTCCAGGCATTCATTCCACCAGGTTGGGGCTGCTACCGAGAAAGCCCTGGTCCTGGTCATTGACAGCCTAGCCTCCTTAAGAACTGGGAGGGCCAGCCGCTTCTGAGTCCCTGTCCACAGTGCTCTCTGGGGGACATATAGGGAAAGGCGGTCCCTCAGGTATGTAGGCCTCTGACCATGTAGGGCTTTAAAGGTAAGAACCACCACCTTGAAACTAATCCAGTATGCTATCGACAGCCAGCGCAATGCCTTCAGCACAGGCTGTATGTGTTCCCATCTAGAAATCCCCATCAGAAGCCTGGCCGCAGTGTTTTGCACCAGCTGCAGCTTCCAGATTTGAGACAAGGGCAGCCCCATGTAGAGAGCATTACAGTAGTCTAATCTCGAGGTGACCATTGCGGGGATCACTGTCACCAGCTTCTCTTTCTCTGTCCTCTTCTCCGCCATGTTTTTCTCTTTGTTTACTTTTGCAAGCTTTTTGAAAGTCTCTCAATATGCTCCTTAATGCTCGCACTCGCCTTGGTAAGTACTCCTTAGCAGTTTTAACCTCTTATACTTCCGCTCCCCCCCTCAATCGCTCTAAAATCTATGCGTTTGGGAGGCGTCCCTCCCCCACTCGCCTTATCTTCTGTTCTGTGGGGTGGGGAGCTTCTTTTCTTTTTAATCAATGCTTAACGACTCACATTCATAATCGGTCCACAGACCTCGTTTACACTCCATTTCACACTCGATCACCTGCGCTTGCCCTGGTCAGCGTCACTTAGTCCATTCGGTCTCTCAGCATGAAGAACCATCAGAGCGGAGAGGTGCCTCAATTCTCCGGCATTACGCCATCGAAGAGGCAACCTCTCAAAAGCTCCATGGCCAGGGTCCCTTCAGCCGGGTCCCTGGGGGAGTAGTGAGCCTGCACCTCCCCTCCTTCGGCTGGAGCACAGCTTCACCCCTGGGAGGTCTGGGAGGTGAGTCTGCTAGCATGCCGCCATCAACCAGAAGTCCTCTGTAATTTATGTTTTTAATGTAATTATCTGTTTTATGTAAGCTGCCCTGAGCTGGTTCTGGCTGGGAGGGAGGGGTAAAAATTCAATTAAGTAAATAAATATGAAGAAAGGTTAAAGAGGTTAGGTTTCTTTAGCTTGGAGAAATGATGATTGAGGGGTGACATGACAGAGGTTTACAAAATTATGCACAGGATAGAGAAGGTAGAGAGAGAAGTACTTTTTGCCTTTTCTCACACTACAAGAACTTGTGGGCACTCAATGAAATTAATGAGCAGTAGACTTAGAATAGATAAAAGGAAGTACTTCTTCACCCAAAGAGGAATTAGCATATGGAATTCACAGCTGTGGGAAGTGATGGCAGCCACAAGCACAGACAGCTTGTGGATAAATATATGGAATAGAGGTCCATCAGTGACTATTAGCCACAAGGTATAGATGGAACACTATGATTAGGGCAGTGATGCTCTGTATTCTTGGAGCTTGGCAGGCAACAGTGGGAGTCTTGGCCCCACTGGTGGACCTCCTGATGGCACATGGGTTTTGGCCACTGTGTGACAAAGAATTTTGGACTGGATGGGCCATTGGCCAAGCCAACATGGCTTCTCTTATGTTCTTATGATAGCTCATATGAACTGCACTCAGCACCTCAGAGCTTGTGAGACAGATGTGGTATATCCTCTGTATATCAATATGCCTCTGTACTCTAATCAGGAGCATTTGTCTTAGTTCTGACCCATTATCTAGGTACTGTGGGAGACTAGATAATCTGACACAATTTAGGCAAAATCTTTCTGATTATTTCCATGGAAATTTCCACACTGCTGGACACTACTCATGCCATTTGTATGATATGAAATTTTCTGAATTATTTCATGGGTTATTTTATATATTACTTTGCATTCATATCTTTTGCACCACTGAAAGTCACAGAGATCTAATTTAAATGTGTGTAGTTGTGTATTCAGGTCTGAACATATATTGCCGCTGCCAAAGTAAAATGAGAATGCTGAGACCAAGATTAATTGGGGGTATTGTTTTTATAAAGATCTATGCATATATAGTGTTCACCTACACAGAAGAGGATGTCAACAAACTGCTGAAGGACACAAAAAGGATTGGCTTAATTTTGCCTCACTCCCATTTTCAAACCCTTCTACCAAAAAAAAAAAAAAAGTTAAGTGATTCTATAGATGGAGGCAAGGGGGAGAAATGGTTTCCTTGTACATGGTTCCCCCACTCAAAGACATAACTAGATTGTTTCACATCTAACAACTAGCAGTGCAGTTCTACACAAAGTTACATGCTTCTAAATTCATTGAAGTCCATTGGCTTAGAACGCTGTAATTCTGTTTAGGACTACAGCTGCAGATGGTGGTTGTGTGTCTTGCACAATGCTGAGAAATAGGCTTTATTGTGCAACATCTTTCACAAGTCACTTTTCACACTGATCTGGAATAGGAGTTCATAAGAAGTGTTTTGGTTATGGGCCTTATGAGAACTCACAGTTTTCACTATCCCTGGATAAGACAGAAGTTAGTTCTATTTAGTTAGTTTAATTTCCCAAGAGATTGGGCTAACAGCAGGGCACAGGAAAAATAAATAAATCAGAATATAATATTATATTAAATCACCTGCTGTATCCTGGCTAATCAATTCTAGCCCATACAAGTAGTTTTTCCATGCTTCCAGTATTCAGATGTGAATTTTGGATGATTACTGGGGTTCTTTGTTGTCTGGAGAAGGGAAACAGATTTTGCTGTTTATGGGTTATGTCATGCTGTGGTCAATAAAATTGAATAATCCAATGGCAATGTTATCCAATATAAAAATGATGCACTGATTCACACTCAACCTCAACTGTCATTCATAGTTTGAACTTCAAGAGTTGGTTAGAGAAATGTGCTGTACATAGGGTTCACTTTAACAAATCCTTGGTAGTTACAGCTATCCAGCCACATCCCTCCTGATCAGAGTCAGATTAAGGCCAACTGATGCCCTAAACAAAGCCCAACAATGGTGCTGTTCGGCGCTTCCATTGCTTAACTGACAAGACATTAAGACTCAGTAAGTGCTGAAAGTGAAATTTAATCACTCACCATGCAAAAGAAAACTTTTACACAATGCAGATTAAAGTCAAACATGGCAGATAAAGACAATTGTTAAAAATTCAAGTAAAGTCTAGAGTGGCAGTATAAGAATTAAGGGCATGATAGCTAGGGGGAAAAACTCTGTGGTGCCCCCCTTTCCTTGGTGCCCTAGGTACATGCTTATTTTGCTTAATGGTTAATCCAGATATGCTCCTAATGCATATGAAGCATGAGAAACACACACAGCTCAGTGCATAGTGACTGCACTAGAAGTTTAGCAGCTTTGGAGTCTGCTGTTAAACTTTAAATCTTCAGAGCTTATTTATTTCAACAATGCATATGTTGCCTCTCTACAGACCTGCTTGAGGCATCTCACAAGGTAAGACAGAATGTAATAAAATAATTAAAACAAACATAAAAATTGTCAACACTAAAACAAACAATAAAATATGGGCCATAAAACTGCTTTAATTAGGGATGGGCACAAACCCTGAAAATGCAGTTCATTTCAGCTCATGGTTCATTCTGTGTCCAGTTTGTGAGCCATGAACTGTCACAAACTTTTAGGTGCCAAATGATGCAGTAGAACGCCCCCTCTATCATACCAAACACACAGAGGATCTCCAGCTGACTCTCCTCTACCTGCCCTCCAAGTTAAGTGAGGATTGGATTTACGGGGTCTGAGTTACAACCCGTCAAAGAAGGTACCCCTGCTTTCTGGGGAAATGACAAGCACAGGTTGAGGAGGTTCAGGAGTGTATATAACAAACCCTGTGCAAGCTAAAGACATCAAAGTCACAGGGGACCTCCCCCAATGAACCTCTACATGCCCTCCAAGTTGTGTGTGTGTTGGACTTAGGAGTTCCAAGTTATGGCTCCCCAAAAATAGGTCCTTAGGAAAGTCCATTTGGGGGAAACTGCAGGCACAGGTTCAAAACTGTATTTAGGCAAAGCTCTGTCATTTTATATAGGATGGCAACCCTAAGTATAGTACTGATATGTCACAAAGCAAGACTTTTTCTTCACCCTTGTGCTACATACTTTCCTTTTTGAGCTTGTCTGTTTGATTTTTTAAAAATATGGTAAATTCTTCCAGTTTTAGCATGTCTTCAGTGACTTTTTGTTCCAGGTCATTGTTTTTAAAATAGCTTCTATTACACATTTCAATGAATATTACTTCATTGTCTTTTTAATGTAGACTGGTACTTCTATGCATTATAAGCTACTTTGCATCTTTAATAATAGTAAATGTTTTAAAATATTGATAAACATCAAAGGAATCACAAGAAGAATGTTAGTTGCAGCTGTTCACTTCTATAAGATTAAGAAAGAAGCGTTAGCTGAAGAATTACAGGAAGAACTTTCAAGTTCACTAAATAAAGGCTGACACAGTGTCTGAAATACAATGCAGAAGTCAGGATGTAATTGTATGAGTCCTGCCTCATTAATTGTGCAATAAAGTGTGTATTTGGATGAGGCAAAGCTCAGTAGGACACCATGTACAAGACATGCTCACATTCATACTGTGTTAGTTTTGAAATAGTATAATTAAAAGCTGCCATGCAGGATAAACATAATAGAAATACTGTTTATACTGTCTAAAGGCTTACTCAGACAAGCCAATCAATAGGGAAGTTGAAAGGGGATCGTTGCATGGCAATATTAATATATTCCAGAGATATAATAGGAGATATACCCATTGTGAAATAAATAAGGGTATTTATCTCATTGTTTCATTTTAAGGTAGCTATGCATAATATAGCAGATTGTCCATAAAGTACATCACAGCTTTGAACACTTTTATCCTTCATTTCCATCACAATTTCTCAAATTCCCCCAAATGTGGTACCTGTCATAACACACATTTCAAAAGACGTGGAAAAAACTGTATGACTGGTATAATATAAATGCATAGTTTAAAGTAATAATTTTTTTGGGTATTATTAATCTCTTTGAGTTTAATAGAAACTATGGTAAAAAGATAAGAGTATACAGAAACTTAAGCAAACCTATAGAAAGTGATTTAAGAAAATTTTTAAATTTGGTAATAGAGTAATAAGAAAATATACTGATCTCTTTGTATGTCTTATGTAAGTGGTTGTTTGTTTATATGTTGTGTGTATGTAGGTATGTGTATAATATGAAAAATAATAAAAGTGTACCTATGGGTACTTTAAAAAACAACAACACAGATTTTTATTCTTGAAATGCAGGCCCCCTGAAGAACTTTTGACCCAAAAAAACTAAACAAATCCCACCAGTCAGGTATGTAGTCTGTCAGGTGCTTAATGAACTTCCCAGAATATTCAAGCAGGAAGTTTATCAAGTCCTTGCTAGACCACTGCTGGTAGCTTATGTTGTACTGGACTAGGCCTAAATTCTGTTGGTTTCATACAATGATTCTGTTCCTTGGTAATGACAGGATTATGCTATTCTATAAATACAATTCATGAGAAGCAGCTTGTGATGTGTGGTTTTTACCTATGACATTTGCTGTCCAGAACAGTAAGCTCTCCATGTTAAACCTGTGGGCTGGAACAGGTACACGGAAATTGATGCTTGTAAGGACATATCTTTTCCTCATTTCCCCTTCCCTCAGCAGACAAGGGAAAAATCTGCATCTTCTGCTGATAGATTGCTATATCTAACCTGGCAGGATCTTTCCTGGATCAGACCCAGGAATGCATTCTTCACCCAAGGATAGCCTGGATGAACCAGATACTTCCCTGGTGAAAGATTAGGACCCTCAGGGGATACTCAAAACCACTGGATCCTCTCCAGACCCAGAGACCCTGGATCCCAGGACATCAGTCAAAGGACTTGCCCCTGAAGGCTCAGCTCCAGGTGATGTTGCCAGCATGCCAGACTCCAGGGCAGCCAACCTTCTGCCTCATAGTGGCAGATCCCAGACCACCAGGTTCTCTCCCCACCTGGTGAGAGTAGCAGAGACTCTGGGGCAGCCAACCCTCTAACTTGTAGTGCCTGATTCCAGACCACCAGGTTCTTCCCCCACACACACCCCCAACATGAGCAGCAGAGACAGTGGGCCAGCAAGGACACAGCTGAACAACTCCCAAGTACCAGATTGAAGGAGGCTCATGTTCCAGCTACTGGGCCAGATCACTGCCCTAGCATATATATAGTGCTTAGCAGGATAGGAGCTCAATCAAGTTGCAGCTTCTTCCTCTGCAAGATATTTAAGCCTTGTGCTAAACCACTTTTATGGGCCTTCTTCCTCTGCAAGATATTTAAGCCTTGTGCTAAACCGCTTTTATGGCCAGTACGCTTCTTTGATACCTATGAGCCTGGACCCAGCTATACCTTGGATGTGATCCTGAACTCAGTGCTCTTTTGGGAAACCAGACCTGGTCTCCAACTACTATGCTGTCCCTTGCTCCTGAGAAATCTGTAGTCTGCTTCAAGTCCTTCCTGTCAGAGACAGAACACAACCCATGGTTGGCAGACAGTATTTCACTGGGTGAGACAAAAGAGGAGGAGGAGGAGGAGGAGGAGGAGGAAATTGGATTTATACCCCGCCCTTCACTACCCAAAGGTGTCTCACAGCGGCTTACAAACTCCTTTCCATTTCCCTCCCCACAACAGACACCCTGTGAGGTAAGTGGCGCTGAGAGAGCTCTTGACAGAAACTGTTCTTTTTCAAGAACAGCTCTTATCAGAGCTACGGCTTGCCCAAGGTCATCCAGCCAGGTGCAAGTGGAGGAGTGGGGAATCAAACCCGGTTCTCCCTGATTAGAGTCCGCGCACTTAACCACTACACCAAACTGGCTCTCACACCAAACTGGCTCTCAAGGAACACATTGGCCTGGATACACTGTCATAAACAGAAGGATAAAAGGTATTCACACAAAGGACATAAGTGGAATAGATAAAGATGTCATGATATTTTTTTCCACAGCAATCATTTTACATATATTCTATGAGAAGGAAATCTTAGATTTTTTAAAAGACCATCTCCAAGACTATATTTTCATAGCATCACATGGTGATTATAACAAAGGAAAGAAATATTGTATAATTCACAAAGAAAGATACCACATGACACAATTATTTTGAGCATGCAAATAAATGACAAGTAGGTCTAAATTAAGTCTTTTGTCTGATGTAACTTGTAATTATCATAATTTCTGCAATTTTCCAGATTTTATTAAAACATTCAATAGTGGAATCAGAACAAGTGCTTTTCTAATGACATGACATTTCTATCTTGACTGTGGTAAATTATTTCTAATTATTTGAAACAAGGATCACAATCCTGACATCTACTTTAGATGCACCTAAGACAGGTTTGTGACATTTTTCTTGGAGGAGAATAGGTCCTCATCACAGAGTGCTTGTGATAATCCCTCACATTTAAAAAATAACTTGCCTTGTACTTAGGGGAGGGACTACCATTTTAGAAACATAAAACCACTCTGTTGTGAAAATGGGCCACAACAAGAGCATCTAGAAGATATTATGTGCTGCAGAAATAATAAATGGTGATGATAGTGAAGATAAGGTACACAAAATTTTGCTTGGCTTAATAGGCAGCCTATATTTAGGGCCATTTGCTTCCCTTCTTTTGTCCTTTGGAATCCATGCAGCGCTTGGGGGCAGAATAAGTCCCTTGCTTTGTGCTGATAATTGCACTGTCTTCTGCAGGATGTCAGAAAAATAAAAAAGTCTTCAGTAGCATGTGCAGAGGACATGGAGGATGAAAGAGTCTTTTCTTTTGCTTCATATGGGAATAAGACACAACAGCTATAGAGGTTTACATGGATCCTTTCCTTCTTTGAAACCCAATACAAAAGTTGCAAAAACCTCTCTTAGAACACCTCTGCACATACCACTGTAGTCACTGGAGAAACAGGGTCTTTCACTTTGCTCTATGGTTGGCAGATGGCAGAACATGCTTCAAAGTGAGACCAGACCTGTTTCGTCCCTCAGTACTCAGAGCAATTCAGAGCACTTATGGAGACCTGGCATTGCCTTTTTCTTTTTGCCCAACACAAAGAACTTCTCTGCAATTTGTAGTCAACTCGGGGTATTAGTGCTGGACAGGAAGAACATTAATTGAAACGTGGTGAGGACAGTAGTCACCACTGATGACCAAATCTGCAAAGCCCTTATAAGCTCCAAAATTAAACACTCTGTATCTCTCCTAAAAAGAAATCTGATAGCAGAGCTGTGAGAGGTATGAGCTGAGGCTCTGGAAAGCTGTTGTCAATCAGAGTGGACAATACTGAACCAGATGGATAAATGGACTGACCTGGTATTAGGCAGCTTCATAAATTCATAAGAAAAAGCTAAACTGGATTGTAGCCCAATCCTTTATATTATTAAAAAGCAGCAAGGGATTGGAATGAGCTTCTGGAATAAACTTCAAAAAGATTGTTTCCCAAAGGTGAGATGGTGTAAGAGTCCACCACGTTTTTGATTACTTCATAAGGACCCATCTAGGGTGTTCATTTGGGTCTATCAAAGCCGAAGATATACCTGAAAAACACCTAATTGGTATTTTTGGGTATATTTTGGCATCCCAAATGTATTTGGGATTTTTTGGGACAACTGTAAAAAATCCCCTCAAAAATCCTGGATATATTCAGGAATTACTGGCAAAACCGGGCTGCCCAGCAGAGCCCCAGCAGAGCCTGTGGGAAGAGTTCTCCCTGCAGGATCGGCTCCTGGGTGGGCTCTGTTAGGCAGTCTGGTCTAAACCGGGCTGCCCAGCAGAGTGTGCAGAAAGAACTCCCCTCCAGGATAAGCTCCTGGGTGGGGCTTTGTTGAGCAGTCCAGTTTAAACTGGGCCCAGCAGAGCCTACGGGGAGAATTCTCCCTGCAGGACTGGCTGCTTGGTGAGCTCTTTTGGGCAGTCCGGTTTAAAGGAACCACCCAAAAGAGCCCCAGCTGAGCCACCTCTCAGCTGTTTTTAGCGGCCGCGGTTTTTTCTCTCTCAGTGTTTTATGGTTCGGGTCTATTGGACCTGGAAATATTCAGGATTTCAACAACAAAAAAATCCCAAATCCGAATATGTTACGTCATGGGATCCAGTTTTGGGGGGAATCCTGATTTTTTTGGGGGGGTCCAATAGTCCCAAACAAAAAAATACCAAGAAAAAAAATGAGATCCAACCACACTGACTGTGCTTCTTGAGGTAAATGCTTTGGTTCTTTAAAAAAAAAAAAGTATTGATACCATATATTTGTTCACACTTTGGTTTCCCTCCTTAATACAGTGGTCTGGCTTTCAGTGACATCAGTTAATAAGAAACTGGCTGACCAAAGCAACCATTAGAGCAAACAGTGCAACCTTTACAGTAAAAGCCTGGTGCTGAAAAATGAAATTTATTATACATGTATATATTTATGGTACCCTGTAAATAAATGAGTTTTGTTATTTTTAAATTCTGAGTGAACTTCAGGTGCATGGAAAACCAATACAAAGTAAATTATAGGATACAAATGATGCAGAAAGACATAAGGCTGTGTAACTAATGCAATCAATAAACTAAAGCTGAAATGCCAAGATCAATTGTACTAAATTATTAATAGGTCTCAGGGTCTTCCAATCTCCATCTTGTACCCCTACAGTTAATGTCAGATGCTTGGAGATTATCTCTCAATCATAAAACATGATAGCTGCCATTTCATTCCAAATCATGGTAACATTTTACTGATTTCCATCACATGCCTGGCAAAGACCTTTATTTGTATTTAACGTGTCAATATTGTTCAGGAAGATAGTCCTTTTGGAATCTGATGTTTTTGATCGTCTGTAAAGAGCTGTATTTATATCTCCAAGGTGCCTTACAGCCATGATTACAATACCAAACAAAAAAATTAAAAACATTTTGTAAAACTACTGTAGAACTACTAAACAACAAACAAAAGATTTATTGCCTTGTCAAAAATCAGTTCATGATGAAGAAGAGGAGGAGATTGGATTTATACCCCACCCTTCACTTGGAGTCTCAGAGCGGCTTACAAACACCTTTCCCCTCCCCTCCCCACAACAGACACCCTGTGAGGTGGGTGGGGCTGAGAGAACTCTGACACAGCTCATCAAGAAAAAGCCTTTGAAAATGATGTTCTTATAGGTCATAAGAAATACTTTTAGTGTTGGAACCTTATGAGACTACACATGGGGTGGAAGACTATTCCACAACAACTGAAAAAGCCCAGGAACAGATGGAGGTAGAATGAACCAGGATAGGGGGAAGAACTGATGTGGGAGACTGCAGCTGGCCCATGGGTTGATGCAGGAAGAGGAATTCCTTCAGAAGCAGTTCTGTTCTTAACAAGTATGAGGGTCAGATAAATTTATTAAACAATTAAGCGATGTGTATGTAACTTTGTATGGCAATGGTTTTATCTATCACTGTATTAGTGATAGATATTACAAAATATATTACATTTGTGCACCAGAATACATAAAAGGAGAAAGTATTGGACTTGGAACTGAAAACTTTGGATTCAGATCTCTGCTCAGCAGTGCAGCCTTAGTTTCTCAGTTTTAAGATGAGAATAAAGAACCATCTCCCTGGTTTTACCATGAAAATTAATGAAGTAAGGTTCGATCCAGCAGAGGACTTCTATGAATGGAGGGAGGGGGAATCTCCAATTGCCCCTCATGCCATTCCTGGAAGCCCCCTGTCCCCCAGGAACAGCAGTTGGTGACATTTGTGGCTACAGCAGAAGGAAGAAGAGGGAAGTCACACTCCACTGATATAAATCTTTTCTATCAGTGGAAATTAAGACCAGTGCTCACACAAAGAAACAACAACCTCGTATTTGGTACACATAAAAATCCTAAGAATCATCATCACACAATTATAGAAACCTGTTACTTTAAGGGAAACACAATTCAGAACAGAAATCAGAACAGAAATCACCTAAATTGCCAGGTCACTGTATCTCAAGACTGGACCACACAAATATAGAAGAGAACTGGGTGCATGACACAGAGGAAAAGCATAGGAGAAACTGTCTGTACCAACCACAGGCAAAATTGCATGAATAGTACATCTTGCACAGAAAATACTGAAAAAGGAGACCACAGAGAACAATGGAAAAAAAGGAGCCTTTTCCCACAACATAAAGTCTAGGGACTCCTGTAATTCACACACCTAGTAAAACAATTCCAATTATTTTAAATTAATGTAATTAAATTGTGCTTGTTTTCCTAATGCAGTGTGCAGTGCCCTAAGAATAATCACAGAACACAATGAAATATCTCACTGCTTTTATTAGACAGCACAAATAAAACTAAACCAGCACCACCACAACAAGGTTCCTTAAGATGGAAATATATAAATGCTGGTTTCATTATTCTACATTTATAACTTTGGAAGCTCAGGACAATTCTTATAATTTGCTGGACCCATTGGGCTTTCTCCTGGCTAGCATATTAACTCTCATTGCCTGAGGTACAATCTACACATGTGATTTTGGCTGGCTGACAATAATTTAAAAACAAATAAATTGGAATACCTGTTCAGGAGCAGGAGAAAAGAAATGAAAAAATAAGCAATGTGCAGGGAATTGATTCCTATTAGGATACCACAACTGCTTTGCAAAGATGAATCTTGGCATCTTATATGGTAAGTTTTCCAAGGGAACTGGTGGTTTTAACAGATATGTGTTTTGGGTTAAGAAAATGGCAGAGACTTAATGGCCAGTCTGTTTCTGCCTTGTCCACATACACAGCCCAGCCAAGTTAGCATCTTTTCACATGCTGTGGGCTATGTTCCCTCTAAGCTGTGGAGTCTTGTGAGCAAAAATTCCACTTTATGAGCTCCTGGCATTAAAGTTGTGAGCGAGCGATTTGGCTACTGCATAAATTAGTTAGCTCTGGAGCCATCCTTCCTGAGCTAAGATAAGAATGTGTGAGCCAGAGGCTAAAAAACTGTGAGCTAGCTCACAGTAACTCAGCTTAGAGGGAACACTGGCTGTGGGTTGATTTGCCCTGGCCCCAGCTTGTTTCAAATGAAGTGCTAGGCTCCATTGGCTGTGGTAAAAACAGGGCAACCAATCAGAGTAGAGCAGTTGGTGATTTTACCCTGCTGCTCCTTGTCACCTTCAGCCTTCTTGCTGTGGCTGAGAGTAAGGACCTGGATCTGTGGAGCTTGCATGTTTGGATGACTTAATATATGTTGTGGGAATATGTATTGGAGCTGGTTGAGTGGACCGTTTCCCCATTTCTGTACTTCTAAGTTTTTGTGTGCATGGGAGTGGGTAGTGTGGTTGCAGTATAGGCCATATATTCCTGCCCCCACATCCACCTGTTTGCCTACAGAATAGTAAAAAAATTAATAATTAAATATATAAGGTATTGAGCTTTTAGCTCAACAGGACAAGTAGGCTTACTGGCTGTGAGCCAACTGAAAGTTTCTGCATTGGAACTGCCGTAAAATGGAAATTGTCAGCAGAGCACAGCCTTTTAAAAATCTTGTCAGTGCAGTCTTCCTTGCTTCTTAGATAACTGCTGTTCTAAATAGGCTGGGTGTAGAAGGATTGGAGGAGAAGCTGTTGCGGAAGCAGTCATTTGATCAGCATGCTTGGAAACACAAGGCCACATGGAAGGCTGCCATATTATAGAATCATAGAATGTTAGAGTTGGAAGGTACCTTGCAGGTCATCTAGTCCAACCTCCTGCACTCTGCAGAAGCATAGCTGAAAGATAGCCCTACATACCTACAACATACCCGAAAGATGGTCATCCAGCCTCCGCTTGAAAGCGTCCAGCGAAGGAGCATCCACCACCTCCCGAGGCAGACTGCTCCACTGCTCAACCACTCTTAGAGTTAACCCGTTTCTCCTGATATTTAGCCAGTAACGACTCCCTTGTAATTTCCACCCATTAGACCTAGTCTTGCAATCCGGAGCAAGAGAGAATAGATCTGCTCCATCTTCTACATGACAGCCCTTCAAATACTTGAAGACTGCAATCATCTCCCCTCTAAGCTTTCTCTTTCCCAGGCTAAACATACCCAACTCTTTCAGCCTTTCCTCATAAGACTTGGATTCCAACCCTCTCACCATCCTGGTTGCCCTCCTCTGGACACGCTCGAGCTTGTCAACATCCTTCCTAAAACGTGATGCCCAAAACTGGACACAGTACTCCAGGTGAGGCCTGACCACAGCAGAATAAAGCAGAACTACCACCACCCTTGCTCTAGACACAATGCTTCTGTTAATGCATCTTAAGATTGCATTAGCTTTCTTCACAGCCACATCGCACTGCAGGCTCATGTTTAGCTTGTGATCAACCAGAACACCTAGATTCCTTTCAAATGTGCTGCTGTCAAGCCAAGTCCCTCCCATTCTATATCTGTGCCTTTGATTTTTTGGTACCTAAGTGTAGGACTTTGCACTTATCTCTACTGAAATTCATTTTATTTGTCTCAGCCCACTGTTCCAGCCTATCTAGATCATTTTGAATCCTGACTCAGAATTAGCAATCCCACCTAGCTTCGTGTCATCTGCAAATTTGATAAGCATCCCAGTTTGGTATAGTGGTTAAGTGCGCGAACTCTAATCTAGGAGAACCAGGTTTGATTCCCCACTCCTCCACTTGCACCTGGCTGGATGACCTTGGGCAAGCCGTAGTTCTGATAAGAGCTGTTCTTGAAAAAGAGCTGTCAAGAGCTCTCTCATAAGAA
>NW_015169780.1:1455481-1461530 GCF_001447785.1 Gekko japonicus | reverse complement strand
ACCAGGGAGGATTGTGAGGCACTCCAAAGGGATCTGTCGAGGATGGACGAGTGGGCGTCAATGTGGCAAATAGGGTTCAATGTGGCCAAGTGCAAGGTCACACATTGGAGCCAAAAATCCTAAATAAAAATACACGTTGATGGGGTCTGAACTGGCAGAGACTGACCAAGACAGAGGTCTTGGAGTCGTAGTAGATAACTCACTGAAAATGTCGAGACAGTGTATGACTGCAATAAAAAAGGCTGGGGATTATTAGGAAGGGTATTGAAAACAGATCAGCCAATATCATAATGCCCCTATATAAATCAATGGTGCAACCTCATTTGGAATACTGTGTACAGTTCTGGTCACCACACCTTAAAAAGGATATTATAGCTTTGGGAAAAGTGCAGAAAAGGGCAACTAGAATGATAAAAGAGTTGGAACACTTTCCCTATGAAGAAAGGTTAAAGCGCTTGGGGTTCTTTAGCTTGGAGAAACGACAGCTGAGGGGTGACATGATCAAGGTTTATAAGATTATGCATAGGATAGAGTAGGTAGAGAAAGAGGTACTTTTCTCACTTTCTCACAATACAAGAACTTGTGGGCACTCCATGAAATTGCTGAGCAGTCGGGTTAGAACAGATAAAAGGAAGTACTTCTTCACCCAAAGAATGATTAACACATGGAATTCACTGCCACAGGAGGTGATGGTGGCTACAAGCATAGACGGCTTCAAGAGGGAATTAGATAAGCATATGGAGCAGAGGTCCATCGGTGGCTATTATTCACAAGGTATAGATAGGGACTCCGGGGATAGTGATGCTCTGTATTTTTGGTGCTTGGGGGGGAGTCAACAGTGTGAGGGCCAGGGGTCATTTCCTGCAGGAGCGCACAGGAGTGGAGCTCTGGCAGTAAAGAGCCCAGGGGGTGGGCACATGCAAAAAGCCCCACCCCATGCTCCCAGCAGCCCTCAGTCAGAGGAAGAAGCAGCCAGGTAAGTTGCAGAGCCCCCCTGGCCCCCTGGCCCAAAACAGTCCAGTGGTACCTTTAAGACCAAGTTTTATTCAGGTATAAGCTCTCCATCCTCTGCGAGGACAGATCTGCACGTCCCCCCCCCCAATAGCTAGCAATCCAAAACAGTCCAGTGGAGCCTGAGCGGTGGGTGTTGCCTTCTGACACACTTCCAGTGATGCCAGGGGGTGTGGCATATGCAAATAAAGTATGCTAATGAGTTATGCTAATGAGCTCCTGCATTTTTTTTTCTATGAAATGACCCCTGGTGAGGGCTCCTAGTGTCCCGGTCCCACTGCTGGATCTCCTGATATCACCTGGTATTTTGGCCTGATCCAACATTGGCTTCTCTCATGTTCTTATGAGAGGATCTAAGAAAGGAAGGGTAAGGGAGTGAAAGGATCAAGCAGGATCCCCATTCAAGCCTGAGGGAAATAGCTCCTAGAAAAGGCAGGTGATCTCTATCCACTATCAAGGAAAGGATCAAGAAGGATCTTGAGTTAGGGAAGTGGGAAGCTTAACCCATTCATAACAAGTCTGAGGGAAATCGCTCCTCAACGATGGGGGTGATCCCTAGCCTGTGAATAAGGAAGAAACTTGGAACTTGTTTGAATGTTTCTGCCTTCATCAGCTCAAGGGTCTGTGAGACAAAGAAGTTTATGCCTGTGTATTTAAGCAGAGACTGCAAAGAAATATTTCTCCTCAAGTTTTAAAGACCTGTCTGAATAACGGAAACAGTTATTGGTTTGTGTCCATGTGCTTTCACGTGCTATTTTCAAAATAGGACATAAGAAGGATTTTAGTCTCTCCCCTCAGTTCCCTAGGCTGGGTCAGCATATATCTAAATAGATTCAAACGACTAGGTGGGACAGCCAAAGAAAAACAAAAGAAGAAGAAAAGGAAGAGGGGGCTGTTCAGCCAGAAAGAAGATAAAGGGAAATCCTGTGAGGGAAGGCAAAATTGTCATAGTAGGCTTTGGACTGGGCTTCGGGGGCAGGGGGTGCCGATTTTCCCACTGGCACCATTTTCTTAATCACTGTAGTTGTGGCATAGTAATCTGTTTTGAGGGAGTGCAGCATTCTGTGGATTTATCTGTAGCATGGCTGGGAGTCGTAATCTTAGGTTGGGTCCCTGATCTACTCTTCTCTGAGTCTTAGGACCTGAGGACTAAAATGGGCCATTTTTCTGTTGAGGTTGCTATTAGGCTGGGGGAATTGATGTCTTCTGCAGGAGTAGGTTAGTTGTATTTCTGATATATAGAGCAATTAGGATTATACTAGAAAGTAATTATATAGATAGTCATAGTTAATAGTGTGTTTAGTTTTTCTCCTTTTAATACACAGGGTGTGAGTGGAGTACCTTGCATTTCATCAGCTTTATTGGATAGTCTTTTTTAGCAGTTAGAGTGTCTCCTTAATCTGTTGTCTAGTTGTTAGGGCATCTGATTGCAATCTGTGTTTCTGTGTGTAGGGGAGGGGAATACTTTGCTCTGGTGACTTGATTCTAAATTGTTGTTCAGTTTTGTTTTTTTTTTGTACGATGGGTCCCAAGAAAGCTCTGCCAAAAAGGTGCAATTTATTAAAGCCACAGCCTGTGAAGACAGTGTCTGTGCACGTGTCCTCTGATGAAGATGATAAAGTGAACACAAGGCTGTTGGCAAGTCTGAAGAGTCAAACAGGCAATCCTGCACCTACAGGTTTCACCTGGGCAAGTGTCTGATGTGGTGCCTTGTTCTAACAAGGTGTCTAGGCTGGCAGCTAACCAATATTCCATTTCTTTGGCAGCTAGGATAGCAGATTGGAGGTAAGCTTGTCAGGCAGAAAGTTTGGAGCCACAGAGGCTGGGGTGTCGGATCTTCTGGGCCCAAAGTACCCAGAGTGCCATCCACACTTGAGATCTGAGAGGGGCCAGTGAGTCAAGGTGAGACTTCAGCCACCACTGGACTCATTTGGGGTGAGTGCCAAGATGTGGCAATGCACACACACAACATCTCCACAGGGAAAGGTAAACACAATGAGATACAGTGGGTTGGTGAGTCATGAGGGGAGCAAGGGACCCCTCTCCACCCGTCATATCCCCTTCAAAATAGGTCAGTAGAACAGACTAGATGTGTGCAAAAACTCGTGATATTTTTCAGGTTCAGGTATATTGAACCCAAAAAATATTGGTATTTCCCAGTATTCCCAAATCCCAATACTGGTATGGTATTTGGATTTGGGAAATATTCAGGATTCCTGATTTGGGGAGGGGGGGTTCAATGGACCTGAGAAAGAAAAAATGAGAGCATCAGCAGGACATGAGCGCTCCGTGCTGCCCCGGCCAATCCTGGACTGGCTCTTCTTCTTGTCAGGGTCGGCCCTGTTTAGCTTCTCAGATTTGATGAGATCAAGCTTGCTTGGGCTAAACAGATAAGGACAAACATTATCCATATGTCGAGCTGTTGTTGCCACTTGGGGATCACCTCTTGCCAGCCACTCAGCTAAAAATATGGCAGGGCAAATATGATGACTTGTGCTTGTTGATTTTCTGGATTCCTGAGGTAATGGAAGATAGTAAAGGCAGAGTTAAAGAGAGAGAACATATTTAAAATTGTCTGGCTGAGAGGACATGGAACAACTGGCTGAGTGGCTATAATATTTATACAGTAGTTGATGTCCAAGTTAAGCTTGAGAAGGCCCTAGCATTTATTATTTACATATTATCCATAGGGCATTCTCTGAATATGTGAGGCTGGCATGACTGAGGTACAGTGAAAATTTTAGGGTGCAGGCTGCACTGGACCGAAATTTGAGGAAAACCAGCAGCTCTGGTTGCAGGGTATTGGCTCAACATGGGCCATCTCTGGGAGACAGTCCAACAGCAGGCATCTGATCTTTAAAGTATCCAGTGATGAGCCACAGGCAGGGGCAGAAGGCAGTCAGTTCCACCATGGCTGCTGTGCTGGGACTTTAACAGCTCAGATGGCTGCACTAAAAAGGCATGCACCTTTTGCCACATGTATAACTGGTGTGGTAGGGGCCATTATGGTGCTTCCTGCCCATAGAGCAGAGAAGGCTGTGGCTCCAGTGGTCAGAGAGGTGGCCAAGGTGGAGGTTCCAGAAGAGGCCCCGTTAAAGGCTCCCAGTCTAGTCTGGCTTGGCCCTTAAGTTATGAGTGCAGTGTTACCCCAATAGGTTATTTGTTGGCATGATTTACTTTTGATTAGTCCAGAATACTGGAGGAGCCTGGATTGCCACCAAGAGTTTGGTATGCACTCACTTCGAATTGGGGCCAGATTGGGCCTGTCTGGCCACAACATACATTAGATTGGCCATTGGCAGCCTGGTTCCTTTAACGGCTTGATTAGATAATGCCATGTGCTTTGTTTCTTGCAGTTGCAGGCATAGGACACAGCCCAATCAGGGTTCTTGTCTCACAAAATAATAGTTATTTCCTGTGGAGCAGTGAATACAGTGTAATGTCTGGACATGTGCAATCTTCCACTCAGGCTTAACTGCTGCTGGTGCTAGTAGCCAGCATAAGGAGGCATGCCTGGACTTGTCTGGCAGGCCACCTAGATGGAGAGTGGGGAGGCATGTCTGGGCTTGTCTGGGCAGGCCACCTAGTTGGAGCTTGAAGCCTCAGAACAAGGCAGGCAGGATCCTGGAGGCCATTTGAACTCATCAATTGCATAGGGGCTGGGAGTGGCTTAGGTGTATATAGTTAGGGCAGCTACCCCATGTAAAGCATTCCTGTTGAGATGCTTATTGAAATCACTCCGCCTTCACCTCTGCTGTGTTAAACCCACTATTTAACATACAGTACTTGCTAGATTTAAGATCCTGATGAGTCAGTAAAGGGGTGAAGCAGAGTGCATGCATGCAGGCTGTGCATGCATTCACTGTAGCATGTCAATAGGCCTTCTTTAAGCACAGTTACTTTCACAGTCAGCTGGGGATGCAACATTACACTGAGACTGCACAGGCAAATTGCAAGATCAGCTACTGAGATGAGAGTAAAGAAAATAACCATAGGAAAGATTATTATTTTTTAAGTTGGGAATTTTTTTAAATTGCCATCAATAAAAGCATGATGTCACTTCTGGGGGGGGGGATCCCAGAAGTAATGGCGGTCCTCTTTAGGAAACACTAGACACTCTATGATTTTCCCACAGAGTTTCTGGCGATTCCCATACACAAGTGAGATCATGCCATTGCCGATAGATGCCCCCCATGTCTGTACCCTATCCTATCTCCCGCTAAATGCAAGACCAAGCCTGGCAACTCTACCTGGGAAACAGAGCTGCTATGGGCCTCATATGTCGTACCTCTTTCCATGATCAGACAATTTAGGAAATACATGGCTTGTTCACTTAGCTCTATGAGAGGAATTAGTGCTCAAATTAGGCAGAGTAACCACCGTGCACTGTATTCTCAAATGTTATGGGGTCATAACTTGCCTTTCGCAATACAGAAGTAAAGAAATTAATTCTGTGACACTTGGATAACATAGGACCATGCAGAAAATTGGACCCTTAAATGGTACAAGAAGAATGAAAAAAAACGTGGTCTGGCATTTTCTGTATTACATGACAACCAGGGAGATACAATTGGGTTGTGTTTTTTAAAGATTAAATTTTAATTTTGATTGTCAATATGAATAAAAATATTTTTTTCATTTGCGTCATCATCTAAAGTACCTCATCTGAAATTAAATCACCCTGGTAACCAGTCTCAGTAAGTTACTGATGATAAGCTACTTTCAATACCACATCTGTTGCTGAAGCCATCATTACTAGCTTCAATTAATCTAAAGTATTGGAGACAGTAGTCATTCCAAAATGTACAAGGCAGAAAAACTCATTCAGTAAACCTGCCAGGGACATTTACTTTGCTCAAAAGCACGTATATACAAAGCACAATGTTCTTCAGGACTGTACCAGAAGAGGCAGTCCTGAATATATATTTGGAGTCGGGAAAAGTGTTTGTTGGTGTTTGGGGGTAGGATTGTCTACCTCAAGGTGAGGCCTGGACTTCTTGCAGAATTCCAAGTTATCTCCAGACTACAGGTTCCCTTG
>NW_015169780.1:1452848-1455415 GCF_001447785.1 Gekko japonicus | reverse complement strand
ACGTCACACTTACCAGGCCTGCAACTTTCCAGGAATTTCCCAAACTAGTGTTGGAAACTGTATTTTGGGTCCCTTGGCAAAATCACCTCTCAGGGATACACAAATGCATTTACTCCCCCCCCAGAACCTCTGTCCTTCCTTAATGTTTTAGTACACGCTACAGCCATGTGAAGATGGGCAAAACTTAACATGCAACATTGACAAGCCTGTGCCTGTAGATAAGAGGAGGAGATTGGATTTATACCCCGCCCTTCACTACCTGAAGGTGTCTCAGAGCGGCTTACAAACTCCTTTCCCTTCCCCTCCCCACAACAGACACCCTGTGAGGTGGGTGGAGCTGAGAGAACTCTGACACAAACTGGTCTTTCAGGAACAGCTGTGCCAGAGCTAGTGACTGACCCAAGGTCACATCAGCAGGTGCAAGTGGAGGAGTGGGGAATCAAACCGGTTCTCCCAGATTAGAGTCCGCACACTTAACCACTACACCAAACTGGCTCTCAGATAAGATTATGTATGTATGGAAATATCCAAAGTTTTTCTTAAATTGTGCATGTGCTTTTGCATAAAAGGAGTACAGAAAATGGCATAGAAATTGTGGTGCATCCAGCAATATTCTGCATACCTGTGTGTGTGTGTGTATGAAAGAACAACATATACAAACTGGCCCAGCACAATACTGTGTAGTATACATAACTGGTTTTTTGGGGAGGGAGGGGACTCACACATGCAGATGTTTGGAAAACTAAGACACACCCATAGATGTCCCATGGATATTCAAGAACACAGGAAAAGCCTAAACTCCACCAAAATAAAGGAACAGGGTTTACACATCTCTCTTTTGTAGCTTCCTTGTCCAGAAATCCCTATGTTAATTTTAAAGAACTGAATGAGAACTGAGCGTATGTGTACGGACATGACAGACAAGAGCCTTAGCTGACTCTTGGTGAGCTGCAACGGTGTGACTTTATATGTGATTGCACAGGTCAGCAGCAAACAGCAAGTGATAATGTATGACTATGAATGAGCTGTAGGAAATCGACTCCTTAAAATTCTGAAGGCAGCTTTATGGCAATCTGAATGAATTTAATGTACAGTCATGCCTACTGGTTTCAGGGGAACATATTTTTAAAAGAATGCCCCAAAACAACTGTTCCAATGAAAAAACTGCTTACAATGAGATTACTCATCCCCTTTCTAGATATTATTTGACTGCATTGTTTGCTCAGGTTGCCAGGTCCCTACCTGCTGCCGGCGGGGGGACGAAGCTTCTTCGCTGGGATCTTCTGGCGTGCGTGCTATGCATGTGCACTGCAATGATGTCACTCAGAAGTGACATCGTTGCACTAGGCAAGTCACTAAAGAGATGCTCTAGCATTTGGCCAAAAACCCTATGGTACCATAGAGTTTTTAGGCTGAGTGCTAGAGCATCCCCCTGGTGATGTGCCCGATGCAATGATGTCACCTCTGGGTGACATCATCGCACTGGGAACATCACTGCAATCCCGGCACTTTAGGGGCAGGGTCCCCCTGCCGGCCACATCTGGGCCGGTGGATTGGAGGCCCCTAAAGCAGGCAGACACCCCCGTGGGGAAATGGCAAGCCTATTGTGTGCAGGGGATAACTGAAACTACAGGAGGAGACATTCTTTCCTTTTTAGAACAAGCATGGCCGGCTCTATCACTAGGCCAGCTAGTGTCTGGCCTAGGGCGCCGGGCCGTCCAGGGCGCCAACTGCCCTGTCGCCAAAGCCCCCCCCCCGGACTCTGAGGGCAGGCGGACTGGGCGGAAGCTCCCTGAGAGCGGCGCATCTAAGCGCCGTCGGAGGCTGTCCGTCTTCCCGCGCTTCCTGGTCCAGCCCAACCGCAGCAGCAGCAGCGCCCCCTGTCTGCCTCCCTCCCACCCACCCACCTACCCACCCACCTAGGGTCAGCAGCCGGCAGGCTCTGGGGCAGAAGGGCGACTGAGCCTTGCTGCTCGGACCCAAGGACAGCTGTGGCGTCTGGTGGTTCCCCTGCCTAAACGGTCATGTGCTGTAGCCCCCAGCGCCTCCCCCCCCTGCCTTGGCTTCCCCAGGTGAAGGACGCGGGCGAGAACGAGCCCTTCCTGCTACTCGACACCGAGCTGAAGAGGGAACTCTCCGACGGCCAGATTTACCGCTGGGTGCTTGGGGGGGGGGCGCTTGGCTAATCCAAAACGTTGTCCTTTGATCATCCCATGGAAAGGGCTCGGAGGAGGAGACCTGGGGGTAAGAGCAGCGATGTAAAGGCAGAAAGCATGGAGTCCCGGTTTGTTTTGTGTGTGTGTGTGAAGTGAGAGCGGCAGGGATTTAAAGAAAGAGTCTGGGAAAGGAGATGAAGTCGGCTTGTCTGCTCACCCCTTATTTTTAAAAGCGTATTTTCGTGCTTCCTACTAAGTAGCAAACTTATTACACGTGATTTGTCTCCCAAAATTTCATTTAAGCCTTTAATTTGTTTCCCTCCTACCCTCGGCCCCCCCTTCCTGCTTGGATCTGTCTTCGATGGTATTCTCTTTGTGTAGGAACTTGTTGCGGATTTAATTTCCTCTTTG
>NW_015169780.1:1445701-1451814 GCF_001447785.1 Gekko japonicus | reverse complement strand
TGGCCCCTGCATCAAGACGTTTGCTCTGGAGCCCTCGTCCCTGAGCTGAGACAGAAATGTCTGAGCCGGAGGCTAAAGAACTGTGAGCCAGCTCACACTAACTCAGCTTAGAGGGAACCCTGGTTAAGAGTATGGGTGCCAGGGGAACGGGAGGTCCGGGGTACAGATCCAATTAATGAGTCCAAGCCATGGTGGGTGCACGGGGGGGCGGGCGCCAGAAGGGATCCTCGCCTAGGGTGCAAAATAAGCTGGGGCCGGCCCTGAGAACAAGTATACTGAACCTGAAGTCATT
Organism: Gekko japonicus; assembly: GCF_001447785.1. Lineage (NCBI taxonomy): Eukaryota > Metazoa > Chordata > Lepidosauria > Squamata > Gekkonidae > Gekko > Gekko japonicus. The sequence goes on along the minus strand of NW_015169780.1, from coordinate 1,451,522 downwards.
TTGGGCAAATACTTAAAGATACTCTGCCTAACCATAACAGGAATCAGCACAGCAGCAAACTTGATAAAAGGCAGCTGCCCGTCATCCAGAGGGGCTCTCTCTGTAAAAGGTAAACTCCTGTTTAGGTGCTGGTTCCCCCGCCCCCTGTGGCCCTCCATTCTTCCTTCATCTTCCTTCTTCTGTTCCTCCTATCTTTTCCCTTGTATGCTTGTGTTCATATGTGAGACAAAATGCCAACAATGTTTCAGTGCTGTAACAAATAGGAATGAACCAAAGCTGTTCAACTGTTAGTGTTTGCTTTTTTTACCAGCACAAAGTAAGAAATTTGTAAGTTCTTTGGGATGTAGGCCTGAGCCCCCCTAAACTCTGTGGAGACAAGAAACACATGTATTCTCAGACAAGCCAAACCTTGATTTTAGAAGATCAGACTGGCAGTGTCCAAGGGTCTTTTATTATCTGCATGTGGTTTGCAAGTTCTCTTCTATACCCAGCTGACCTGTCATCATCCATGATTTTTGTATTCTGAAGACTGGATTATTGTATAGTGTTTTGCACTGGTATCACAAAAACACAAAAACACTGGTATCACAAAAACATCATCTGGTCCCAAATGTGGCATCTTCCTCGTTAACACGTATTGGATGCTAGGTACCATCCATGTTGAAACAGCTTCCCTAGGCTTGATTCAGAGTGCTCATTGAGTTCTCCCAGTCCACTCTTCCTACCCTATGTATAATTCTATAAACCACTATCATGTCCCCACCCCCAGTTCTCTCTTTTTTAAACTAAAAAGTTGAAGAAAAGTAGTACAGTGGGAATATGTTAATAACCCCTATGTGTTTCACACTGAGCTTCCTTGGGGGACCTGTGAAATGTAAAAGCAGCAGTGCTCCCACTAAACCCCACTACTTAGTTCTCTCCATTGACTGTCTATTTATTCCTACTCTATGCTTCCTGTCATTTAACCAATTTTTAATCCATACATGGACTCATCTCTTACCCCATGACTTGCTAAGCTTACTCAGGAGTCTCTGGTGGGGGTATCCTGTCAAAAGCCTTTGAAAAGTCAAAGTATATAATGCCTACTGAGTCATCATCAAGATGTTTGTTTTCTTTCCCAAAGGATGCCAAAAGTATGGTGAAGCAAAACTTCCCTTTGCAGAAACCATGCTGATCTTCCCTCAGCAAGTTTGTTCTTCTGTGTGCCTAATAATTCTATCTTTATTCTATAATTGATTAAAGTTTTTACCAATTTGCCTGGGACAGATGTGAGGCTATCTAGCATGTAACTTCCTGGTTCCCCTCTGGCCCCCTTGTTAAAAATCAGTATACAATTTGCTACTCTTCAGTTTTCTGGTACAGTGGCTGATTTTAGAGACAAGTTATGCTACTTAGTAGATCAAAATCTCACATTTGAAAGAGGGGTATTGTATTAAGATAGTCTGTTGGTGTAAATTTTGTGATTCTGTGCCTTATTTTATTGTATAAGCCACTTTGATCTTGAGGTTAAATAAATAAGTACACTGTAAAACTCAAGCCTTTTTCAGTTTTACACAGCGTCATCCCCCATTATTATCTGTGAATGTTTCAAAATGACACATGTAGTCTGCTATTTCATGTGACATCCAATTCTAAATGCAGAATGATTATGAATCCTGCATGCTGTCTAGCTTAGTCAATGTAATTTTGTTCATCACACCTAGATTGGATCCAGCACTCCATCAACATATAAAGCTGAAAGTTGCAGATCTTTCCCCACCCCCCTTAACAAAGCTTTTAAACCCTGGGACAGTTGATTTCTGGCGTCAATGGTCCCCAGGAAAAAAAAATGTTAGGGAACAGAGGACATATGCAAATAAACAAAAACCTCTGTTTTATATCTGCATACTTATATTTTTATATGCACCTTAAAATGTGATCCATGTTGTATTTTAACTATGCCAATAAAGGTTGACAGACTGACTGACTGACTGACAAAAACCTGGACTTTTGAAAATGGATTTTCATAACAAAAAATTACAACAACAAAAGTTCATATGGGGAGAAAGTAATAAATATAGAGGAATTTGGGGTATAATTTAAAAAACTGTCCCGCTCCAGGGGTCGCGGGCCAAGGCGGCCAGCCCCCAGGACCCCCGCCAAGCCGTGCAAGCCCCCGGGGCACACCTTACCAGGGAGGAGAGGAACAGACCACCCGGCAGGGGAGACAGAAGAGTCAGCCCCACCCAACAAGCAGCACACCGGCCGGGCCCGCAAGCAGGACCGGAGCCCCCGCAGCAGCCACCGTGGAGGAGGGTGAGGGAGTGGAGTCGGAGAGCCGGTAGCTGACGTGAAGCAGCTGTAGCGGCGAGGCGGAGCTAGCAGCACAGCACAGGGATCACCGAGGCTGCCACCGACGTCACAACAGCTGGCAGGGAAACGCCCTGACGGCATCTCCCTAAATAAAGAGGGGCGTGCCCAAGCTAGGGGGGCAGAAGGGCGGTCCCAGGGAGCGGGAAGAGGGATATAAAAAGCGGCACGGAGAAGGGGCCGGGGAGGAGGAGCACGCTGGGGTAGAGGAGAATAAGAAGGAAGAGAGAGAGGGAGAAAGACGGAGAGAGAGAGAGAGAAATGGGCAAGGTCACAGCGTGCTGGCAGAGGGACTCATGGGGTGAGCTGAACCCCATCCCCTGCCTGTCTGAGGGCCCTCACTCCCCCCTTTTGGACCCGACCACCGCCTGGACTACCCATCCCCCCCAGGGGCCTGGCTCGGACAGCAGCAACACGGCCACAGGGGGCGCTATCCCTAGGACTAAGGGTGGGTGCGACAACATGGTGGAGAATGTGGGCACGCCAGACAAGCTAGGTAGGCCAACCCCCCCACCTACCCACCCCAAAAGGGTGGCTTCCACCTGGGGACCACCCAGGCCCAGGCCTCGTCCACACAGCCACTACTCAGCGGCCGCCGTTGGCCGACGACTCTAAGAGCTCGGACTCTAGCCAAGATTCCATCAAGGCGCAGCCCGACCAGGGAAACCCCTTGCTATCCACCATGGACTTCGCACAGTTTGGCCAGTGGCTGGCCAAACATCAGGCACAGTTGCTGCGGGACCTGTCCCAGCAACAGCAAGCGGCACAGGCCTCTCTGGTATGCGAATTACAACAGGCCGTCACGAATTACAACATCCCCCCCAGGGGCCCGGCTCAGATGGCAGCAACACGGCCACAGGGGGCGCTACCCCTAAGACTAAGGGTGGGCGTGACAAAAACACCCAACTTAAATCTCTGGGATTCACAGTTTGAAAAGTTTCTCAGATAGCCGGTATTAGAAAATACTTTTTCTCCCTGAGAGTGACTGAAAGTTAGTATGAAAGCAGACTTAATAAAAAACATGGACCTTTGTCAGTATGCACATGAAGGTGTTTGTGTGCATTCAGATGTGATTCAAACTGGGGCTTTTAGGCCCTGCTAGCTAAAACTCATATTGTTGTTAGCAGTTTTTCAAAAAAATTACTTTTAACACCTATCTTTTTTTATATATAACAGCACCCGGGAGGAGAAGAGTTAAAATCCATCTTTGCTTCCTGCATGGCCTCAGTCTGAATCACAGTTACATTACACAATGAGTCTTTCACAGACAAATCCCTGATCTTCATTAAGTCTATTGCACCTTTGAAAGTAGACAGTACTGGATTAGATGAGCCAGAGGTCTGACTTGATAGAAGGCAACTTCATGTGTTTATATATTGGTGCAGAGCACCTAAAACTAAGGTTTTGGGGCAGCAAGAATGTATGGTATAAAGTGTACATCAAACCTCTAGTTTCAGCAAAAAGGAAAAAAGCTACATAATAGGCCAAACAAAATCCACTAACTGAAAAAAAAGTGTTTAACTTTCTTATTCAGAGAAAAGGATCATCCTAAGAAATCAGCTATGGGGGGGGGGGGATAAAGCACCTGAAAAGTAGAAGTGGTCATTTAAATTATCATTTGATTCCTGTAATGAAAACCAAAGAAATAAAAAGTTTTCTAAATAACAGGAACTGCTCGATATTTGACATGGTTTCCTAACATCCAGGCAAGAATGCAGATTGCCCTTTAACTCCTTTGAGAGTTTTATCTTCTCAGATGTTTTATTACTTGATACCTAAAGATATCTGGATAAGTCTATACTTCTTGATTAATCTCTAAAACACAATCCAGGCTACAACAGTTTGTTAAAAGAATTCCATTAGCTTTCCACTATCTTGCTTGGCTCTTCAGGGAAAGGATGACATGTGGGTAAAGACTGGCTTTTCAAAAAAGGCTCAGGTTAATGACAACAAATTCCTTTAGAAAAGAAACATATATGAACAGAAGGCTTTTAAAAAGCAGATCTCACAAAGGCAAGAGCTGCACTAACTTTTAAATAAAAACTTCAATTTTCCTCCCTCCGCCCGATAGGAAAAGGCCAAACAGCCACCAGATTGGAGTATGGAGTCTTGAGGGCTGACCCCTTCTCTTAATTCTACCTCCCTGATTTGAAATGTGATGAATTATTAAGCAAGCAGTTTGTCCTGCAATTGAATATTACCTGCAAAGTACCGCTCATCTCCTTGAGGCGCACTGAAAGCTGACAGAGTTGAGCCAATTAGACTGACTGTCTCCCTCAATGAGTTGTGACCTATCAATGGTAATAGCTTATTATGATGATAAATGAACCCATCTCTCAAACTGAAGCCTGAATATACACTTCAGCAGTTTCCCTGAATCATGGGGCCATTACTTCGCAACTCTGGATCGACAGGAACGACAGCAACAAGAGCAGATGGCATGCATGAATAGACATGGATGATTGTTTTATCCTACTGCATATATTTACAGTTATTTCTGGTGAAGCATTATTTTCTTTCCTTTCTTAATGGGCCTGCCTGAACATTCCCCATTTTCACTAGATAGATAGATATACACATACACACACATTTTGCATGCTGTACAAACACTATGCTTATCCCAAGAGATGTCTGAATGGATTTCTGATTGGTATTTGCATGCCTGTTCAATCTGCACAGTCTCAGAGGTACTCAGCATTTGATAACCATAGAACATCCTCCAGCCTTGCTGAAAAAGTTTGCTTTTCATTCTTTTAATCCAATTAGCACTCTTAATTGCTCTGCCAGAGATAATCTTTCTCAGGAAAAGGGAGGGATTGTAAGATATTACATCCTTTTTGTGTGATTTTAATTCACACAACGTTCAAAACACTTTGGAGAGCTTTATAAAAATATCTATATATGTAATTCTGAACATGATCCTACCTGCAGCTCAGCGTCTTAACCTCTGAGCCACTGCGGTCCCTATTAATACTCTATTTCCATCTTAAAACTGGCAATATACTACAGGCAACAATTATAGGATGATGATGATGATTTGTCACAGTCAGATATTTGACTGGTAGACGATGTTCTGCAATTTGAGATCTAGACAAGTTCTTGGGAATTGCAGCTGCATCTTTGTAGGATTCTTGCTGTTCCAAGCAACACTGTCTTCTGGAGCTGAGCTGGTTCTATTTGCTCAATGCCCAGAATGTCCAGAATGCCCAGGGGTTTCTCGATACTTCCAAGGGCTCCAATGACAACAGGCGTTGTTTATTATTATTATTATTATTATTATTATTGATTATTATTATTGATTATGATGATTATGATGTGTTGGGAGTTAAAAACCCAAAATTATAGATACAATGTCTGTTTCTTTAAGAAATGTATTCCATAGAGATCTTATGAGACCAAAATTGCTTAGGCTTCCAAGCCTCAGTTAGTGTCAGTGTGGGGAAAGAGAGAAAGACAAACTAAGGGGTAGGGA
>NW_015169780.1:1442779-1445554 GCF_001447785.1 Gekko japonicus | reverse complement strand
AGAGAAGGAATGGAAAAAACCAGATCCTTCCCTAGAAGCCCTCATGGGTTCCCTACATGTAAAGGCATAATCATCTGTAAGCAAAGTTTCTTTACAATAACTACAAACAATTGGAAAATATTTCTGGATCCATTGACTCTTTTTACACTTTCACTGAAGAGCACTGATATGATGATTAGCACATCCATCTCTTCAGGTAAAATATTTAACAAGAATATTTCTGGTACAAAGGGTATAGAACATTTTAACATTTTCTGCAATATTTCATGTATCCAAGCCCAATATTTTTTAGCTTCAAACAAAAGATTTGTCGGCTCCTCGGTTCCCCAGGCTGGGTCAGCATATTTCTATATACATTTAAACAGCTGGGTGGGACAGACAGACAAAGAAGAAAAAAAGGGACTTCTCAGCCAAGAAAAAGGGAAGTCTGGGGAGGAAAACATTACAGCTCGCTTGGAAGAGTTACAAGAACATCCTAAACAGAGTTACACACTAATAAATCCATTGAGATGAATATGCTTAGAAGTATGTAAATCTGTGTAGGATGGCACTTGCATAGTGCCATCCTAAAAAGATCCATGTACCAGTTGCAACTATGACTCATAACCTCTCATACATGCAGAAAACCTAGTCACAACATGGTGACAGGATGTAGTGAGTTGGGAAAGGTAAACTCACAACACCCATTTCTTTAGATCTTAGACAGTATCTTATGCAAGCCCCAACCCCGCCGAGCCTGCGCTGGTGGGGGAGGGCTGATTTGCCTCCGCGAGAGGCATGAAGAAGGAGAGACCAACAGGGGGCAGAGCCAGCCTATTTAGGCTTGGCTCCTGGCCCCCCCCTTCCCAGTCCGTTGGCGAGCTCGGAAGACGGAGCTCGTGCTGTGCTGCTGTGTGCTTCGGCTTTGGCCTTGCAGAAGCAGCAACAGCAGCGTTCAGGCTCGCGACGGTGCGCTCGGGCTGTGGGTGCGTCGAGGATCGTCTGGGCTGCGGCAGCTGAGGCGGCGTCGGGGAGCAGTTTCGGCGGCGTCGGGGAGCAGTTTCGGCGGTTGTGTCATCTTCCCGGGTGGCTGCTGCGGAGCTGGGCGGCTTCGGCTGGAGCCCACGCAGCGCGGGCTTCCCAGCTTGTGACGGTCCGCTCCCCGTTGGAGCGGCGGAGGAGGCGGTGGGCAGAAGGAGGCTACGGGCGTCAGCTTGCTCCCTGGCTGTCAGGCTGTAGCTGCGACGTCTCCGGCAGCCTGGTCTTTCTGCTGACACGGTGGAGCACCAGTCCACGGAAGTTTTTGGCAGCCAGTGCTGCTTCTTAAAGGGCAAAATTTTAAAGCGGCAAGGGGGGCGAATATAAGTGGATAGCAGCGTGGTAAGGCTGCTGCGTTTTAAGCAACCCCCCGGCTATTTTCAACTAGGCCCAACCCCTCCTTCATTGCGTGGGGCAGTTGGCAGGGCAGCACATCGGTGGTGGCTTTCCCCCCCCAACAGGCCCTACTCCGTGCTTGATAGCAATAGGGGGCCATTTTGGCGGGAACAGAGTAACTGCTGTTCTACGATTTAAACGGCAGCCATTTTGTGACTTTTCTGGGGGCGGCCATTTTATATACTCCCTGCCCTCATTTTACTGGCGGCCGTTTTTTGGGCGTTAGCCTGGGATACTTTATTCTATAGCCATCTGTGATTGTGGGTGTAGAGCGTGGGCAGAACTAGGCACAGGGAGCTCCTGTTGTGATCTGCATCTGTCGGCATGGCACCGAGGAAAGGTGCTGGGGTGTCTAAGGGGAAACAGCCTGCCCCTAAAAGGGTTGGGGCTGTACCTGCGCAGGGCAGGCAGCCTCCTAATAAGCGGCCCGTGCTTGTCCCCGCACCCATTTTAGTTGGTGACGCAGGGCCTTCTGGAGCTACACAAGGCGTAGTTCCATCAGCGGGGCTGCAGGCGCCCTCTGCCCCATCAAGAAATGTTAATTTAGCCATGGTCTCCAGTGCACCCACAGGTGCGATTACGCCAGCTCTCCTTGACGCGGTTTGGGACACCCCTGTCAGCAGGGCGATATTAGACAGGCTGGCCGGTATTGAACAGCATTTAAGTGGGATTTCGTCTTTATCTCAAATAGAGTCTCCTTCTTCTGAGACCTTTCAAACACAGGTTTTGAATCGCCTCTCGGTCATTGAAGATCGCTGTTTCGGTGCTGGCAGCAGGACTGGAGTTGCAGGGGTTGCCGAAGTGGGTTCTGTCGTGACACGTCAGGGTCCAGCTGAACGGAGTGGTGAGGATCGGCAACTGGCGCCTCTCGGTGGCACATCACAGACACTAGGTATGCTTGCTGTTGCACAAGATATACACTAACTGGTACCCCGGTTTCTTGATTTATGTTGGGGTGATAGTTAGGGCTAGGCCAGAAAGGGCTTCATCGTTGCTCCAATATATGGATATAATCCATAAAGGTTATTTGGACTTTTCTGGGTCCGCCTGGATGGAATATGATAGGGCCTTCCGGATGAAGGCAGCCATGTATCCGGCACTTCGCTGGGACCTAATCCATCCACATATTTGGATGCAAACGATGTCCCCTGCCAGGCCTGTGCTGGGGGAGCGTTCAGACAGCGGGCATATTGTCAAAAGGACCACCGTGGCCTATGCTGGAACTCTACGTTCCCAAGGTGGTCAGGCTAGTCAAAGGCGCCCCCTTTGTTACGAGTTTTCCTCACATGGGAATTGTAGCAGGAAGCCTTGTCCCTTTCTGCACGAGTGCCCCCTCTGTGCTGGCTCCCATGCTTTTACATT
>NW_015169780.1:1436480-1439312 GCF_001447785.1 Gekko japonicus | reverse complement strand
AGGGGACAGAGCCAGCCTATTTAGGCTTGGCTCCTGCCCCCTGCCTTACCAGTCCGTTGGCGGGCTCGGCCACCCTCCCACCCCATTTTAGTGCAGGTCTGACCGGCTGCCTTTTCATGGAGCCAGGTAGGAATTTTTCGCCTCCATCAGTTTGGCCTATGGATGGGGGTGTTTTTGCCTACCTTGCACTGACGATGGTGGTGTTGGTTTATTGGCTTCGGGGGGCCAGGCTGTAATTAGTATGGTCACTTTAGTGTTTGGCGGGGTAGCGCGATCAGGATGGAAATGGTGAGCACCGGGGCATGGTTGTAAAGGAAATAAAGGGTCATCCAGGAACGGCTTTCGGGCCTTTGCGGCTCAAGGCCGGGAAGGGGTGATCTTCCTGGGAACTATCTGGCTCGGCCTACCTTAGCGGGCCTTTGCGGCTTCTGGGGTGGTGGGTCAGGGGTTCTCTTGAACATGCCACGCTGCTGGTTGAAAGCTACCTGCGGTGGCTTGAGATCGGAGCAGGTGCATCGCCCAGAAGGAAATGAAGGTGGTCAGGAGTTTGACACCTGTCATATTCCTCAGTACATTTCTGGTAACCCCTCGCTAGGATTATTTGTTATTAAAATTAATAAAGTGGCCCTTGTTAAATCCATATTGGTGTCTGTCTCTTTATTCCGACTGGGGGGGCAATGCCTCCACTCTATCATTACATTTAAAAACTAGGGGCACATTCTTGCTAATGACAACTTGGACATTAATTTCCTTACAGGTGGACTACACTTCAGAGATTTATTAATATTAGATTCACATGCTTGCCACATCCTACTAAGTAATGTAATGAAACAAGAGAAGGTAGTACAAAAACTGACAACAGGGTCACCAAACCCTGTCTGTGGAAATCTCAGTTTGTGCTACCTTAAGCAATGAATCACAGAGAATTATACATACAATGGTTTATTATGTTTGTAGCACTGCTGGAAAGCATCATCTAGAAAGGCAGATTTAATCCAGTTTCAACTATTTAGAGAAATGTTTTATTGAGTTTACAAATAATAACCTGCAATATTCCATTTCCATAGCAATACACTAAATCACCTCAGCTAAGTATGTCATCATGGCTATAATTTACATGATGCAACATGACAGTTAAGATGTACTATGGTAATTTGTGAGTGCTTTCAGTATTACTGTAGTATCAAAAATTTATATGGTTCAGTTATTAAGGCAAATTGTTTCATTCATACAGAAGACGTCTGACAGTAAATCGCAAAGTCCTTCCAAATTAGAAGTGGGCGGAAAAACCTTCTTTGTTCAGACAAATTGCACACATTCATGCCATTATTTTCATTCCTGAGTGAAAAAGGAATCTGCAAAATATCTGCAATAAGCACAAGAATTGTTTATTACCTGGGGGAGCGAACAAATAAGACCTTCATTCATGCTGAATGGACTTGAGCATCTTTAGCAATCTATAGCCCTGAACAAGATGTCCATATTCTTTGGAGGTGATGTGGTTTAATCTTTACTTGCTCACTTACCTTCTGTCATACTGATTTCCAGCCAAGAGCAAAGAGCTAAGTAGAGAAGTCTGGAGAAAACATCAGGGGAAATCTTCCTAGAGTTTCAAATAAACTACACCATAAAGGGGGTGCACAAATGCGTGCATGCATGCATGGGAAAATCTCAGATGTATTAGGCTTCAATTTTACAGGTGTTCAGATTCCTGGCATTTTCAGCGGTGTTCCCAACAGTCTACTTGTCCTAATCCAGTTGCTTTATTTCACATCTATACTCTGATGCATGTACAAATGAATTCTCTGAGGTATGAGATTTCAGGATGGTAGCTTAATCCACAGGTGTTTTTACACCTGCAAATACATACACTAATGTAGTCTTTACACTGAATGCTATGAATCCAGCCAAATCAAAGGCCCCAAGGTAGCATAATCATCTGTGCACCTCTCCAGACATTTAAAAGGTTGAAAAGAAGCATGCATGATTTCCACTTTTCCTCTTGTTTCTGTGTATCAAAGAAAAGGGTGGCAAGAGTGAGAGGAATGTACAATTCCCCTGTTGGGACTCCTGTGCTATTTTCCCAATGCACCAACAGAAGACATATTACCCCTGCCACTTTTTTGTCCTTCTGATGCACATGAAAGCAGAGGGAAACGAGATGACAGTTCCCCTCTTGCTGCTTCTTTGGAAAGATTGAAATGATCATGTATCTCTCTTGGACTTTTATCCTGTTCTATTGCTTTGTCACCACAGTTCATTAAAAATAATGGTCGTTCCTTTTTCACGACTTGTAGGAATCTGAGAAATGTCATTACTGTTGTAGAAAAGCAGGATAAAAGTATAGTAAATAAGACAATCAATTAGGAGTAGTAGATGTATTCAGGCCCGTAGTCAGAATTTTTTTAAAGTCAGGGGACATTTAAATTTCTAATTGAATAAAGGAATAAAAGGAATACCCGGCTCCTTCCCTGCACCTGGTGCTGCTTGGGGGCCCCTGGGCTGGATGGGAAGTTGTGGGGCCTTGCCAGTAAGTAAAGGGGTCTAGCCCTGAGATGCCCGCTGTAGCTACAGGCCTGGATGTATTTCTTTCAAGCTGCCATGGGTCTCTCCCAAGTTGTGACATGCCCAACACACAAAAAGGTCATTCTTTAATTTTTTGCACTGAGCCTTTGAGGGAAGGTGTGGTTTGGGGGTTGGATGTTCAGTAGGGTTGCCAAGTCCATCTTCCACCCCCAGCGGGGGACTTTGGGGGCATCCCTGGAGGGGCCAGGGCATCCCCGACGTGATGACATCACGTTGGGGATGTCTGCCGCCGTCCCCCCCCCCCGC
>NW_015169780.1:1406765-1436346 GCF_001447785.1 Gekko japonicus | reverse complement strand
CCCCTGGCAAACCGGGGGGTTTGGCAACCCTAATGTTCAGCCTGTGCAATGTTTTGACCACTGTTTACTCGGGCAAGAGTCAATGTGTCCACAACACTCTGCTGGGAAAGGAAAACGGTTAAAATGGTCTGCTCAAAAAGACTCACAGATCCTAGATTCCAGAATGCTTTGGAGGATTTTAGAATTCCAAACAAATGCTCAATTGAAGGTACAGGGGGATCTTGGAATATGAAGCTCCTCACAACTATTGACAAGATTGTGGCTTGTTGACCTCTACTGCCCCTGAGGCAGAGCCTAAGCTTGTGGTTTACCACAGAGCTGGGCTGGAACATGTCCACCATGTGCTGGTGGAAAACCTGTACTGGATCCAACAAAACGTGTTATGGGGATCATTGGAAGACCTATAAAGCAGTATTGGCAGTGGCAAAGAAATGTTACTTCACTTTTTCCATTAAACCACTTTTTCCATTAAATCAATTCGTTCACAACCATCCCAATAGTTTAAGGTATCTCAGTGTCTGTTATCAGCTAAGAACAAAAAGTTTATTGAGACATTGATAGGATCCAGCCTGTATGGTGGCTGTGTTAGAACTGAATAGGGAGGCATGAAAGCAATAGATAAAGGTTCAAACAGGGACCCTAAAAGGTTACAAGCCAATCACTTCCAAGTATTCCACCTGCCAAAACCAACAGCTCTGTATTCCCACCTTGGTGACATCCCCCCAACACATAGACAAAAGCCAGACAGTGTAAGCTGAGAATCAAGGCTGGTGGATGTTCCCAGGCATGCTAATCTACAATCTACTTCAAAGTGAAAGCATTTAGAATTTACACTCTCCGGATACCCCTCCCAACTTCTATGGCAAGCAAGCAATAAAATGGAAAGCGAGTTTGACAACTATGGGACAAAAAAGGGCTGCTGGCTTTAGACCAAAGACATCTCTGACTATAGACAAAGGCCATGTCTCCTTGTTGCTCCTACTGAATTTATCTGTGGCTTCTGATTCATATCATCTTGGTGAGATTTCTGGAGACAAAAGTAGGTACCAGGGAAAGTACTTGGGATTGGCTTATATCATTCCTTATGGATCAGACTGAAAGGGTTGCCATTGGAGATTGTTATTAGTGTGGGATTTGTCCTGTATCCAGAAGTTGCAGTCCTACCCCCAATGCAATTCAATCTCTATGCAAATTCGTTAGGAGAAATAGTTCATAATCTTGGAATTGGGTGACATCAATGTGCTAGCAACATTCAGCTCTATATCTCTATATTCAAATCTCCTAGTGATGCGGTAGATTGAACCACTGCCTGTCTATTGTGAACAAACCAAAAATAAATTCTGACAAAACAGGGGCAATGCTGGTTGGGAGACTGAGGTTTAGAAGGGTACTGTGCTTCCCACTTTTGATGCAGTTCAGTTGACCCTTGCTAACTTGGTTAAGAGCGTAGAAGTTATACTGGATTTAGCGTTAATGCAGCTGCAAAACACCCCAAAACTCATTTTCTTCCAACTTCTTTTAGCCCGGAAGATGGCCCCCTACCTTGATTTGGCTGATCTGGTCATCTGGTAACACCCATGCTATGGTACCATCAAGACTAGCATAATGTCCCTGTATATGTATACCATTGAAGTCAACTCTCGGACTCCAATTAATATAAAATGCTGTAACTCAATTATTATCAAAAGCTAGGTGGAGCATTCATATTACCCCTGTTCTTCAGCTGCTCCATTGGCAGCTCATCAGTTTCTGGGTTCAGTTAAAGGTACTTGCTATCACATACTAAACCCTTCATGGCCTTGGTCCCTCATATCTGAGGAACTGTTTTTTTTTTTTCCCTATGCTCCACCACGATAGCTTCAGTCGTCTGAGCCGGGCTTTCTGGGGTTTCACCCTGCTAATGGGCAAGATCAACACATACATTCCCTTTTGTGGCCCCTAACTTGTAGAATGGCCTTTCTGTAGTCGTCAGGAAGGCTCCTATGCTTCTGTCATTCCACAAACTATGTAAAACAGAATTATTCCAGAGGGCCTTTTTAGAAATGTAATAGGGCTATTTTATAACGGAACAGTCCAGGAAAGTTCTTTTACATATTGTATACTATGGACTATACCACTGTGTACAGTATGTAATTTGTTTGATGTATTTTTATCCTGCTCTTGTTTTCTAATTATGTTATACCATTTTCTGCATTGTTTAAGGTATCATATCTAAAACTTTCTGTTTTGTTGGAAATTTCTGTAACCCAAGTCCTATTACAGGTTTACATCAGGACCACACAGTGTAGCGTTCAGACAAGAATAAGAGAACATGAAAGACACTGCAGACTTGGCCAACCTGAAAAATCAGCAGTGGCTGAACATAGCCTAACTCACAGGACACGGTATTTTGTTCCAAGACACTGAAAGGCTGGACAACACATCCAATTACCATGTCAGATTACACAGGGAACCCATTGAAATTCATAAACATAAACACAATTTCAACAGGAAAGAAGAGAGTTTAAAAATAAATAGGGCATGGTTTCCTGTCCTGAAAAACACAAAAGGCTCTATATCTGACAACAGCACTACAGATAAGATTAGAATTTCAACAGCCAATCCACATGCAAAAGAACCTCCTCAGGAAACAGCCAATCCATATACAAAAGAACCTTCTCAGGAAAGCTCCTCCATTAGCATGCTTCACAGCCTGGGGAACTCCTACAAGATAATGACTCAGCACTACCCCACCTTCCTGAGTAGATATAAATTACTTGCCTACCATTTTTCTTCTCGCCTTGACACAGAGAGTACTCCATCTTTCTGTGTTATACCTCTGAAGATACCAGTCACAGCTACTGGTGAAACATCAGGCCCTACAATGCCAAGACCACGGTCATACAAACCGGAAAATCTACAACAGCTATTCCTATTACATTGTTTATTAGATGTCTCATCCTATTGATTGCATTGACTTATACTTTATAGTTCCACCTGGAGTCTTAGTAAGGCAAACAATAAATAGATAAACTCCAGATCTGAAGTGGATTCCAGTATTTCGCCAGGAATATGTTCACCGTATGTTAATTATACTGACACTGAAGCTATATGGTGGGACAAGCCCAACTAGAAATCTTCCTATTATTGCAGTGACCATAATGGACTTACAAGGATGTAACTCTACTTATTATTGCCCTTTTAAAGGCTCAAAAGCTTAATTGGGGCTAGGATTTCTGAGTTTGCTTGCCGCATGTCAATTTTTAAAAAGCAAAACAATTGCTACACCTTTTTTGCTTTGTGTTAAGCCCTAGAGTGAGCATAACAGAGTGGACTGTGGTCCCAATACTTAAGCGTAAAGAAACAATCATTGTGTTTCTAAATAGAGTTACATCTCTCTAAGTCCACTGATTCTGCTTAGGATGCCACTGCAAATTAGTAGGGGACTGATTAGCAACAGAACCACAGTGTGTCCTCTACATTTATGCTCCAATTTATTTGAGCTATAAACACAGTTTCTGGTTTTGTATGTTGGACTGTGTCTGTCCACTTACGTGCATGAAGCCAGAACAGAAGTATAGCATATCTATCAAAAAGACATACAACCTTAGAAGATGGGTCAAACTTCCCAGCAATCATATGAATTTAAAGGCTGCAATAAAGCACATAAACAACTTGGCACACCATGTTTGGAACCCCAGAACAAAACTCTTTGCACTTAATTTTTCTATAAGCATTACACATTTTTCTAGCACACCCCCTCAACATCTGATGGTCTGCTGTGTAAACTTAGTGGGAAAAGCAGTACAATCTCAAGATGTAACAGGAAGAAACAAGACACCATTGGAACTCACATTATTCACACACAATAAACCACGAGTAATTTCATTTTAGAAACAGTATTGCATATTATGCGAGCCTTCCTAACACCTGACACCAGAAACTGCCAGGACACAATGGGAACAGAAGCACTTTCCCTAGACTACTTACCTTTTGCCTTGAGCCTCATGCGGATATTCTGCTAAGTCAGTTGCATTCAGTGAGCAATTTTCCCAGTCGAATTCGTATCCCACTAATGATAACTAAAAAAAATTGCTAAATCTTTTGCTATTAATAAATCAAATTAACACCCAGACAAAGACCATCTGCACTTACTTTGTCACCCAAGTAAGGACTGGGTGCACTCCAATAATAAATCGGCGGCAATGCACTTCTCGCAGCCACGTTGTTGATGCTAAGCTGCTGGGGTCCATCAAAGCTGTCCTGCTGAGGAGTAACTCGAGCGAGACCAGGTACATCTGTCAGGTACCAGCCGGTCATGCTTCCAATCTATGGTGACAAAAGAAAATACCTATAAATATCCACAATGATGTTTGCACAATTTATTTTCTTCCTCTCTTTCAGTCTTTTATCCTCGCAGATTTTTATATATTCCTTATGTAAAGGCTTGGAAGACTAAATATGGAGTAAATTACCATCTACTGTAGATGCAGAGAATAGGACTCACCATATTTCTTCTAGCAAGTGAGCATATAAAATTATGAATAAAGGGATTCCTGGTTGTCCCATACAAATGCTCATTTAAATCAGGGGGGACAAAAGTTAAATTACTCAAATGGAGTGGTCTGACATTTAAGTAGCATCAGTAGGGAACAGTTCTTAAGTTTTCTGTGTTCAAGGTCTCATTCATGTGACTTTCCTATTGGCTATTGCATATAAGCACAAGAAAAACATCAGTTCACTGCATTTTCCCATCCACTAGGCCTGCAAGAAGCAATTGAATTATTGTCATCTACGGCTTCCAGTTTGTGCTCACATACTGCAGTGGTGCTGACATTATGGGCGGTTTCAATAAACTGGGCTGTAGCCTACCTTGTATGCAACCTTGGCATGTACTCACAGACAAGGAGGAGTTGCCAATAAGAGACTTTATTCAGCTATCCACTTAGAAAGTCTCTTCTGGGCATGTACAGGTTCTCTGGGGCAGGTAAGCTCATTCCCCTTCCCCATGCTCTTGTTCCACCTTCCACAGAGCCAGGGGGTTAGCCACACCCCCACCTTCAGCCACCCTTAAATTGTCTCCTGACTTAGACCCTATAGCTGGGGCCACCGGGCACACGCTCCTTGCCAAGCCTGCCAACCAAACGCCTTCCCTCACTTTAGCTCCCAGCTGGTGATCCTCTGGCCTTGACCTCCCTGGAATGCAAGTCTGTAGGCCTCTTGCCAGTGCCTTGCTTTCACCTCCCATCCTAGCACCACAATTATTTTAAATACATTTATGTCAATATCCAAATTAGATGTATATTTAAAATGCATTGAAGGTGTGGTCAAGTAGGTGAATCTACAGCAGATAACAGTTATTTTGGTTGGGAAATGGGATGTTCTGGAAAGGACTATTTGCCAACTTTAGATAGTTTGATATCACCAAGTGAGAGAATGCTCTTGGAACCAAGCTTATTAAAGTAAAATGAAATTAAAATCAGATTAATGCTTTTGCCATGAGAACTTTCGTTCATCTGTGCTTGATTCAGAAATGCCCTGCCCCTAGATCTACTCACACCGCAGTCCATGCTTCTGTAATCTCTAGACTGATTACAACATTTTCTACATTGATGACAACCTGGCATCTGGTTTCCTATCTGAGTTCAATTCAAGGCACTAGTCATTCATCTTCTGGGGGCTTTCTCAAGTGGCACAGATTTTACACTGAAAGGATATTAAACTTTTTGGCCAATGATTTATTAAATGCCGCTTTCTTCAACAGTTTTGCATTTTATAGTGTGGAATTACACTAACACCATTAAAATAATACAGTTTAGCCTATTTATGTATTTGTAAGCCACCATTGGCTAAACACATAAGATTCAATATAAATATTTGAAATAACTAACAAACATCTGTTCATTGAAGAATATGTTGGCTATTTCCACAGATATATGCATAGGTTAGGGACAAGGAAAATGTTATTTTGCAGAAGAGGGATCAGGAATTGCTGCTTTACAGAGGATTTGGGGCCCATTCTGAAAATAAAGGAAAGGGAGAACTTTCTCACTTCCTCTTTCATCCTCAGATCCTGAATGTCTTCAAAACAGCAAGGGGCAGATAAAGCACTGACCAATGCTGCTAAGCTTCTTGAAAGATTTAGTGCAATTCACAGACCTGCCTAAGAACCCCACATCCCCCCCCTCCATAGAGTTGTCAGCACTAGGTTGGGAAATACCTGGGAATTTTGGGGGTGGAGACTAACAAGGTTGGGGTTTAGGGAGGGGAGGGAATTCAATGGGGTATAATGCCATAGAATCTATCTAGAATCTATCTTCCAAAGTGGCCATTTTCTCCAGGTAAACTGTTCTCTGTTGCCTGGAGATCAGTTGTAATAGTGAGATATCTCCAGCCACCACTTAGAGGTTGGTAGCCCTACTCACACACACCCTTATGGCCTAAAATACTCTCACCCCTTGCTGGACTAGAAGGATACTGGGATGGGCAGCAATAACGGTTCACCCTTCTAGGGTTTTTATATCTACTCCATTCAGGAATCAGAAATTCCTTCCTGGGATTTGAAAAGCTACTTGCAAGAAGAAATGGCCTGGGGTACATAAAAATGTTTCCTAATATAATCCAGGCTGGATAAGCGTTCCACCTCCTCTCATTCCAGTGCCTTAATTTAACACGTAATGCTCTGGATTGGAAACATTCCCTCCTGCATCCTAGCAGAGAGTATCTGCAAACTCTAAGTTGTAGTTTAAAACATCCCCCTTTCTGGATCACTGGGCTATCAACAGGATTGTTTTCTCTCTCATCCCAATGCCCCGGCTTAGCTCATGGTAGGATTTTTTTCCATTTACCTCTCACTGGATTACAGGAGGTTACATCCCCCTGTAATGCAGAGTGCTCTCTACACCACACAGAGAAAGACCACTCTTGCGGTGTATTGTACAAGAGCAACTGAGATATAAATAAGAGATCGACCCTTGGACCTTCCATCAAGTAGTGATGGATGCACTGCCCCCTAGCTGTGGAGTAAAAACCTTCCGCATTCCAAAAACCACTAAGGAAGTTTCATATAGTGGAATGGTTTCATTCTGCTCTCCTGAAAAAGGAATGAAATGGTACAGCTCTGTATTCTGTACCTAATACAAAGGCTTGACATTGTTAGCCACAATAGTTTGAAATTAAAAAGCTAAATAATTTAAATATTTATCTTCTGGTTTTCTAAACCTGTGAAATAAAGATGATGCATATGATTCCAAGATTTCTCAGAAACTATAAGAAGTGTAACGATTTTCTCTCTAAAAATCCAGTCGGCAATCCTCAAAACAACTCAGCTGTCAATGCAGTTTTGTGTATAGTATGTTTTACACCCCTGCTGTAAGGTACTCAGCAGTCTTCTTCTGCACAAAAGAATAAAAAGAGAGTTCCGCAGACTATCAGACGCAGGTCCAACTGTTTAACGGTCCCTTTTCAGTTTTCTTGCTCAAAATCTTGGTCACAGAGATCAAACATCGCTTCAGCTGAGCTATTTTTTAAAGACTCGTGGGTTGGAGAACCCCTGTCCTGGAAAACCTCTAAAATTATGAAATTCTCAAGCAAATTATAACAACATATACTCAAGGCTTTTGGTTGTGTTACAGTGACTGGATGCTACCATAGTTGTGAAATGGCTCAGCTGTGAGCTGAAAGGGCATCCTAGTTATAGGGTCCATAAAATAAGCCTAGCAGGCATTTTCATTTTATTCACATAAAGATACAGTTAATACACACAGTTACTTAAGCCAAAGCAGGGTTTTTGTTTGTTTGGTCCCGTTCACACGGAGCATTTGCCGCACTAAAGATATGGATGATAGGCGGATTTTCCAGGTGCGATCACACCGCAACATCTGGGAAGCGTAGTGCACCATGGCTAACCCATGGCTTCTTGCCGAAGATATGGAGTAAAAAACTAGTACATACGATGTGCTAGTTTCCAGAAAATGCAGGGCAAGGGCTGATTGCGTTTCCGCTGGAATCCCGTGGCATCCGGCACCCACCCATGTCTTGTCGCAAACCGGATGTTGGGGTTTTTTTAAGTCTCCACAGGATGCACACAAACGCCCACTGGCACATGTGCACACTGTGGTGAGGGGAAAAAATTCCCGTTTGCCACGGAAGTGGCGCCTAGCATTTGCCAGTGTGATCACGCCGCACTGATTCTTTGCCGCACTGCAGGATAGCCATGTGTTCGGCACCTAATGGCATACCCACGGGACCTCCACGGGACATGTGATTGGGCTGCCGTGCGTTACTATGCTCCAGGGCAAACAGCCACGCTCCCCCCCCCCGCATTTTCCGGCCCGTGTGATTGGGACCTTTGTTCTGCAAAGCCCAGTGTATCAGGATTTGATACAGAGCTTTGTCAAAGGAACAGAATCCTCACTGTACTCTGTATAACCTTACACTAAGGTATGCTTAACATGCCCAACATGGGCCCCGGTCACACGGGCAGGAAACTGCGGGGGGGAAGCGTGGCTGTTTGCCCTGGGGCAAACTAACACGCAGTAAAGCGATCATACCTCCTGTGGAGGTTCTGTGGAGGTACCGTGGAGCTTCTGTGGTTACGGAGAGGCGTCGATCACAACACATGCCTGCGCGCAACGAAGAAGCGCGCGGCGCGGCGAACTAGTTTTCTTTTTTGTGTGTTCACTACGAATGCGCATGCTCCGTTGGGTGCATGTGCGCAACCACGGGGACTTGGGGGGGAAAAAACCTTTTTCACAAGGGGACATGGGCAGGCGCCGGATGCCACCGGAAACGCGATCAGACGCCCGCCCTTGCCCCGCAGTTTCCGGAAACTAGTACCTCCAAGGTACTAGTTTTTTGCTGCGCGGTTTCGGGAGGAAGCCTCGGTTGTGCCACGGAAGCGCTACGCTCCCCAGATGTGCTGGTGAGATCGCGCCTGGAAACTCCGCCTGTCTTCCGTATCTCTTGCGTGGCTAATGTTGCGTGTGACCGCAGCCATGGTGTATTATATCACAACAGGTGGTCACCTGAAGCCTCTGACCAGGCATTTGACCCAGAGACCTGCAGAAAGATGGTAAAACAGAACTTAAGCATGTGATCGGTGAGTTAAAGAAGGCATGCAATGAGCCTTTAAGCAGCACTGCATGGCTCTAGTATCTCCACTTGTCCAAATGTTCAGATATCCTAAACTAGTTTGTACTTGCTCTGCAGAATTAGCAAATGCAAACAACAATGCTGTCAAACCCATTTTCACAAATCTTTCCATTTTTAAGGGTCAGCACAACTTTAGGATTCTCCCTTCTAGAACAGAACACTTCCCATACTGTCATGTTTTTCCATTATTTTCAGTGGAGATTTACCAAAACTCTCAATCTTCTAACTTTCTAATTTTTCTTCATGTTTCCTAGGTTTTACTGGTGAAAATGTTACTCGTTCTTTGCCTTGAGGTTATCCCAACGATAATGCACACTGTTGATCTGCTATGATACAGATCACTCCATTGAAAACAAATCAAGGTGAGAAATAAAAAAGTGGTAATATCAGATCCTTGCCCAGTCCTGGGGGAAAAACCTAATATAGTCTCAGGCTATAACTCTGAAATTCCTCAAGAGGCTGCAAACTTTTACAATCCTGTTAATTGGTGTCACTAAATATGTACATAAAATATTAAGAAGATACTGTTGATTTCTCATTAAGATATTGCTCATTTCACATATGGCTTTACGGACACGTATGACACATGTCATTAATTTGCATGAGACATCAATTCCTGTTGTACCATTTCAGAGAATAAACATAGGATAATTCCATCCATGCAACATGATTGACAACTTAAGAGTCATATTAAATAATTTATCATTTCTCTCTCTCATACTCTCTTCACCCACATGCAAACAGTAATTTCTCTATCTGCTGGTATTTTTCTCCTAGGCATAGCTTAAACACTCTCTCTCCAATCTCAGCATTATAAAAATCTGGCTTGTACTGTGAAGAATCAGGCTACTTTATTCTTGAAGAAAGAATTGTGAAAGTACAAAACCGTGTGATATAAGTTAAAAAGGGAAAAAAGCTACACCAGTA
The DNA here is from genome assembly GCF_001447785.1 of Gekko japonicus. Taxonomy (NCBI): domain Eukaryota; kingdom Metazoa; phylum Chordata; class Lepidosauria; order Squamata; family Gekkonidae; genus Gekko; species Gekko japonicus. The sequence goes on along the minus strand of NW_015169780.1, from coordinate 1,426,287 downwards.
GTATGTAAACTTTTTCTTACAGTGTTGTAGGTCCAGTGAGAGCCTACACAGTCCTTCATTACTCCCGAGCAGAAACATTCTTCACAGCCCCTGGGGTTGTCTTGCTGCAGGTTAAAGAAGCCTGGTTTACAACGATCGCAGTTCTCTCCTTCAACATGATCCTGTAAATCATATTAGGACATTAGAGTTTTAAAATAATCTTACAACTGAACTTAGTTATGTTCTTTTTCAGTTTAGATATATCACAGAAAGGGAGACTTTAAAGAAATATTTCTCTCTCAGATGAGGCTCCAACTTTTCTGTGGTAACACATCCACCTGCACCAGCCATCACATTTTTCAAGGATATTATGCTGGACTATGCACCTACTCCAGCATGACATTCAACACAGAGACATTCAGTAAACCCAGAAGCAGGAAAGGTACACACAGCGTATGGGACTGGGGCATATTATTTATGTATTTATTTAGAAATTATTGTTATCTGGCTTTTTTCTTACACTCAACCTCAGTCCTCCGTGATATGTAGACTTGATATTACTGGAGGTTCCTGGATCTCACATCTATATTCTAAGCCATAATACAATTAAAGATGTTACATGGCTGACCATGACTTCATACTTTGGGTACTACCCTTTCCCCCATTTTCACACAACTAAATTTCCATAATAACAATAACAAAGCACAAAAAAAACAATAGGAACATTATGGTATTTGGATACGGCCAAGCACTATACTATATGTTTTGGTCATGCACATCTACAATAACCAGCAATTGTTTGTGTGGACTGGATGTATTATTATGCCAAATATGCTATTAAGCAAAATCTATTCCCTTCATGTTCATCAGTGTTTCTGTGTATATTCTGAATACACCTACTGCCGTGAACTCAATCAGTAAATCTAACAGTATAATCCAATTACTGGTTCCAATGGGATTGAATTAGAGTAACTCCTCACATGGTTGCACTGCTAGTGGCACAAAACTTTACTATTATCTAGGTCACAATATGAATTAAATGTTAATCGATTGCCAGCTGGTCACCAGTATGATTCACTTATAGCTACATATCCTAAAAGATACCTGGAATTTCAATTTATAACACAACCGAAACTGAAACTCAACTATTTTTCCAAATTCAGCAAAACAGCATTATTTGCAGAAAGCCACTCCGGAAAACTATTTTGTACAGGATCTCTATTCCTGTCCACAGTGGGATGTCTACCATTCACAGATGGACAAGTATGGCTGCCTCTCAGACAGCAAAGGCTGAACACTCCATGGAAAAGGTGCCCATCCTATCACAGCCAGAATCAAGCTTGTACTGCTTCAATTATATGGTTTGTTGAAAAATCATTCACTTGCTGCCCAAACAAGGGTGCTTTCACACATGTTGGATAATGCACTCTCAATGACTTGTGACTTGATGTCATGTTTTACACACACACACACACAGAGGAGGTTCAAAGTAATATATTAACATATGTGCTCAGCTTTTTTCTGTGGTCCTTTTTGATTTTTCCTTTTTCTTTCTTTTGTAAGATATCATAGAACTCCAGACTAGTGTAACTGGCTCTATGCTGGCCTGCCCTTGAGACTGATCTGGAAACTCCAACTGATCCAGAATGCAGTGGCACAAGTCCTGATGGAAACATCCGATGGCACATATTCAACCTGTGTTGCACCAGCTACACTGACTTCCAGTGGAGTACTAAGTCAGGTTTAAGGTTTTGGTACTGACCTTTAAGGCCGTGTGTGGTCAGGGTCCCATGTATCTTCGGGACCGCCTGGTATGTCCCCCAAAGAGCATTATGCTCTCTGGAGAATAATCTGCTGTTGATCCCTGGCCCTAAAGATATCTGGCTGTCCTCAAACAGAGCTAGGGCTTTCTTGGCCCTGGCTCCAACCCAGTGAAACTCTCTGCAAAATAACCACAGGGCCCTGAGGGATCTAATGCAATTCCTCAGGGCCTGTAAGGCAGAGATGTTCAGCCAGGCTTTTGTATGAGGACAGCACAAGCTCTGTCATGGCTGGCACCCCCTCCTTTATTCCATCTTTTTCCTTCAGCCTTCTCCTGGTCCTGCCTGCAAGGTGACAACACAGTCGGGAACTGGCTTAAAATGTGATTCATGGATGCCACCTGGGGGATTGTTTTTAAGAGTGTACTGAATGTTTTACATTGTACTTTATTCACTGTTGTACATCGCCTGCAACCCTGTGAACACAGGGATTGGGTGATTCACAAATTTAAATAAATAAATAAATAAATAATGGTGACCACATAGGGTTTTGAAGGCAGGTGATTAAGCAGAGACGATTTGCCAGTGTCTTCCTCTGCTTTTTGGTCTCCCGTCCAAGTACCAACCCTGCTTAGCTTCCAAGATCTGACAAGATCAAGCTATACTATACTATTCCACATCCCTTGAGCCTATAGGCTAGAAAAAATTCTGTTGATGCATTTTCTGTCACTGGTTCTATTCACTGAAATGTCAGCAAATATTATCGTCCTTTATAATGTATTCTTTATATCTACTGTCCAAGAAATGGCTACTAGGGAGGGGCACAAACCATGAAAATACAGTTCAGTTTGTGGCATGCCCAATTCGTGAACCATGAACCGTCACAAACTTTTAGATGCCAAATAAGCTGCTTTGGTTTGTGAGGTTCATGACATGGTAGAACAGCCCCCTGGTGTGCTAGAGACACCAAACACACAGGGAATCTCCAGCAGACTCTCCTTTACCTGCCCTCCATATTCGGTGACGGTTGCATTTACAGGGTCCAAATTATGGACCCCCAAAGTACTTTCTGGGAGAATATCAGGCCCAGGTTCAGGAGGTTCATGATTATATAGAACTGATTCTGTGCAAACTAGAGGGTCCAAGTTATGGCCCCCAAAAGAAGAAGCCCACAGGAAAATGCTTTCTGAGGAAATCATGAGCAGGTTCAGGAGTATATAGAATGGATCCTGTGCAAGCTAGAGTCATCAAAATTGCAGGGGACTCCCCCAGATGCTTCTCTACATGCCCTCCAAGTTCTGTGTCCCCTGATGTGCTGATGTTTAGTAAACATTCAGATTGAGTCAAAACTGCCTGGAAATGTATCCATTGATGAACCACCACAAACAGCTTGAAAGTTTATGGAAAGTTCATGCCAGTTGACCTGCCACAAATTTCAGTTCACAAACTGCGAACTGGCCAAAATTCATCACGAACTTTAGTTTGTGAGCTGGTTTGTACCCTTCCTTAATGGCTACACATCCACGTACACACACATTCAAGAAATGAAGCATGAGTATACATTGAACACTCTAAAACTTGTGCATGAATATTTTGCAAGCCATTTTGCAAGCCGTTGTTATCATTTAGGTGAACTGGATCTTGGTTATGCTATTTTGGGATTACCATGGAGGAAGAAGAATCAAAGCAAATCTACTTGATTTTTAAAAAGCCCAAATCACAGCACTTAGTAAATCTGCATTAATTTTTGTGGGTAGGCAATTAATAAATAATTAGAAATACTGAGCAGGTAACATCTAACTAAGCTTCCTAAAAATAAAAAAGTTGTTTTCAGTTTGGTGTTGAGTTGCCCACGGCAATTAATGCCTTTCTGTGCACTTAACAAAGTGAACAGGAGCTTGTAGGATGAGCTCATTACTAACTGTCTACTATTGCTTTTATACAATCCATTTCTTGGGTTCTTACACAGATTAAAGCTAAAGATCAAAGCCTGCACTGAAAATTACAAAAGGAAGTTTTGTTGTGCATATGACCACTTGGTGTTACGGTTCTATTTTTACCCATAAGTGGCTTGCAAGGCTATACTGAGCTTGCACGAATTGTATGGCATTGGAAGCATGAGAGAGGATATAAGGTGTTATATTGGGAAAGAAGCTCGGGGAGGACTCTGGGTAGGGTTGCCAGGATGATAGGAGACAGTGGAAAAGGGAGGAAATGCAGCCATGCTAGTGGCTTGACACTGAGGCAAAAGTTTTGGATTTGGGTTTGACCGCAACATAATTTCATCACTTCTGGGTATTTGCTGGAAGTGATGTCAAGCTGCCAATATGGTGCCATGTAAAAAAAATCCTCTCCTGGCCCTCAGTGGGCCAGTGGGCAATATAAAGGCTGATTTACCACAAGCGCTGCTCCACGCCCCGATGGTACGTGTCAATTTCACACACGCTGCTGCGCAGCCGCATTTTGCCCCGGAGTCTACTCAATCCTCAAAAAACAGGATTGAGTAGACGTGGGGGAAATCATGGCAAGCTGCGGGGCAAAATGCAGCCGCACAGCAGCTTGTGTGAAATTGACACGTACCATTGGGGCAAAAGGGAAGAGCGAGCGTGGAGCAGCGCTTGTGGGAAATCGGTCAAAGAAAGAGAGGGCCTAACCTTTCAAGACAGTTCAAGATTCACTGCTGCAAGGAAGAGCAGGAGAGGGAAATGGAACAAACTTACTTTGCCTGTCCCACTGAGGCCTTTGAGATTATTTATGCTCACAATTCCTCATAAACTTGTTCAAAGCTCTTCCCAATCACAAAGCTTTTCCTGATTACTGAAAACATGGTAGGCCTCATACAATACACAGAAATGTCTGTTTGTGGGTGGGAAGGTCATATGTGGTATACAAATGAATACATAGTTCATCTAATTTTTTTACTGTATATGGCCTAAAACTTGTGCATATGTAAAGAAAATAATACTGTGGGGAAAACCTAACATGCTTGGAGGTCTGTAAAAATGCAAAGCATAATGTTAAATAGCACAGATATGGTATTCAAATGAAGACCACAGCATTGATGGAGGTTTAGGCCTTTTCCTTTTGCCATCTGTCCAAACGGATGCTGTCCCATGGAGCTGGTATACTTCCACTGGGATAAACATGCGGATCTGCCTGCATCAGATCCAAATGAAGGCCATTTCTACTTGTATATGAAGCTTCCAGGATGTCATTTCCAGGATGTCAGAACAGAGATAGAAAAATGTTAATGCAGTGAAACCACATCAGAACATCTCTCTATAAGCCTGAACTTCGAACCTAAGAATGACAAAGCACATGGGATCACTCAGAATAATTTCTGCACTGCAGCTGGCCTATACATGTATAGTCCCTCTCTCTTTGCACTTGAATCACAAATGATTTGAACTTTGGACTGCTGGTCCAATTCAGATGAATTCTGATGTTATGCACTGCCAATATTACCCTTACTCTATTCTTCATTTTAAGAATACAATTAGAAATTGCCCATTATTTGAACCTCAAGATTTGCTAGCTTGGGCATTAAAATTTTGACAGGAAGCAATTTTATTTCAGAGACAGAAAGAGTATTTCAGAGCTATGCATGTGCCAAGTGGGAACAAGGTTAAAACCTTGAGCAGAGTTCTGCGTTGATCAGCTGTCACACTAGTGCGTTATAAGTATATGCAGGAAGACCTAATCAAGTGACATTTTTCTTTAGGCTCCTGACCCTTGAGAAGAGTCTAGGTCCCTTAATGCTGAAAGGTAGCTTCTACACACATGCACACACAAAGGTTCTATCCCATCCTTAGCTGAGCATCATCAGGAAAGATCTGCCAATATACAAATGTATGAAGAAACTGATTCTTCGAATATTAGCAGTAAGGAACCTTGCTTTAATACAAAGTTAAAATGAAATGAAATGAAATGAAATGAAATGCAGGTTGTTCTAAGTACCTCCGTTGGAAGTGTCATCAATTGCCACTGAACCCCCAATGTTATGTTAGCAGTTTGGTGTAGTGGTTAAGTGTGCGGATTCTAATCTGGGAGAACCGGGTTTGATTCCCCACTCCTCCACTTGCACCTGCTGGATGACCTTGGGCAAGCCATAGTTCTTGCACAACTGTTCTTGAAAAAGAGCAGTTTCTGTCAGAGCTCTCTCAGCCCCACCCACCGCACAGGGTGTCTATTGTGGGGAGGGGAAGGAGTTTGTAAGCCGCTCTGAGACTCCTTTGGGTAGTGAAGGGTGGGGCATAAATCCAATCTCTTCTTCTTCATGTGGAATGGCAGCTAACCAGCTCTGGATTTGAAGAGCATGATCACTATTCCTCTATTTATACAATACAGCAATAGTGCATGCCATGCCCTTGAACCAAGTGGCTGGTGGGTTCTCATTTCATGTGAACAAAATGCTAACATAACTCCCTGCAGTGGGCTATTATCTTCATGTAATGTGTTTAGATCCACACTGGGAATACACACTGATTGAACTATCAGGCATCGTGAAAAATATTGTGTTTCTGCAACATTAGGCAGGTAAAGTGAGCCCAGTTGCTACCCATCTCAAGGTAAGGACAAAAGGAGGGAGGACAGTTAGAAGGCTGTGGTTGAGAACAACCTGTGGTTGAGAACAACATCATCACCACCAGGCCCCATTAGAGGTCATGGGGAGATGGGAAGAGTGCCAAACAACAGAAATCAGTATCTCCAGCTATACCAGTGAGATGACTGGAATGATTCCTACTCAGTGGTGAAGATTATATGCAACTGATTATATGCTGGTACAAAATTCCATTGTGACATCTTTATATTGCAGTGATCAGAAGAAAGCACAGTTGGTCAAGGCATATATTTATATCTTACAAGCAACATCTGGAAAATGCAGGATGCACCAAATGCCTACCTGTTCCTTGGTACGACAAATATCATGGTATGACAAATATCCTATGGTTCCTGCTTTCTTAGGCTAGCAAATACTCACCACTGTGCCCACTCTACTATTCTATTTGCATTTACTGCAGGGCTAAATGCATACTTTTCTCTCTCCTTTATAATACTATCTTCTTCTTGGGGTACCAAATGTAGGCTCATCTGACTACTGTGTAACATTGCCTGCCTTTCTTTAGGTGCCAAAGAGCTCTGTGTGCCCTCTGTGCAATGCTACCTACTTCTAAAGAGGCCAAATGCCTGGTTCTTCTTGTTTTATGGGTGAGAATTTTAATTTCCCATAAAACTGAGATACTCTCTCCTACTTGCCTGATACTTGGTAGGAAAGATTCTTGGATGAGGGGAATGAGCCCATAAAATATCATTCCAACTGAATAGAAAACCAAGAAGTTAACCTATATATGTGTTTTCCACTGAAAACAAAAGAAAAATGGAAACACAAATGCCTTAAGAGTGAATGAATGGAAAACTAATAATAATAAAAAAAAAACAAAATGAATCATGCACCCCCTAACATGAAGAAGTCAAGTGGAATCAGGTCATATATTGCAGTACTATTTATGAAGCCAGTGCTGCTTTCAGCTTCACTGAAGATTTCAGAGAAAACACTTGACAGAAATTTCATTAGATTTTTAGAGATAATGGTAAGCAGGGTTATCAGATTTGCAACTGTGCTTATTGCAGAACACAGTCACCAACTTCCACTGAAGTGAACACAGTATTCATTACTACTGTGTAGAATTTTCTTGAGATTTGGTGAAAGCTGCCATTTCAGGGTAGAGGGCAAAAAGGTCTACAAAAAGCCTGTACTTTCTGCCTTTTTCTTCTGGAGGGCTGAAAGAGAATCTAATCAGGGCAGGATTTCAGCTAATCAGATCAGTTACTGAGAGTAAATGAAGCCCTCCCCAAGCCATTATTCAGGGAAGGGGTAGTTTCACTTTCACTCTGACCCAAGTTTACTCACAGTAACACAAAATTAACTAGGAAAGAATACTGATGGAAGATGCACATTCAGATACTGATAATGTCCATCAGCACTGCACCCCTTTTAATGAGCTATGCATTCACAGACCACAGAAAGTTCCACATTCTGTCTCAAGCAGTAATGAAACTGGGCTGACAGGTACACGCCCAACTGCCTAAGTATTGGCAATATGATATGTTCCCTCCTATGGAAACAATTTTTTCTCCCTCTCGAGGGTGTGTGAAAAACAGACAAAAAAGGGAGAGGATGAATGTATACATATTATGTGTTTTCAGTTTTCAGCTCAGTATTATATTAACTACCGACATGAACAGATAACCAGATCTGACTAGAATGCTGACATATATTAGATAAAACCAAATATAAAAGGATCTTTGCTTTGATTGCTGTCAACAGTTGTTTTGTAAGTACTTCAGTGGTACACAATCTGATGGAATCAAGTTAAAAATAAATGTTTTTATGCTCTCGAGTAGGAGTGTGCACTAAAAAATGGTATTTTTAGATTCAGCTATATTGGAGCCAAAAAAATATTGGTATTCCTGGCTTCCCAATGCCAGTCCCCCCCCCCCCAGGTTTCCAATATTTTTCAGCTCCATTATTCCCTATGGGGAATTGTTCCAGAGGGCTGGGGAGAGGATGGTTTTAAAGTAACTGACATTAAAATTGTGGGGGAACTTCTGGTTCCTGACTTTAAATAACACCCAGATTTCAAGTCAACTGGAGCAAGGGGTCCAATTCTATAGGTCCCTGAACAAGGTGCCCCCAACTGTCCCCTGTTTTCCTATGGAGGAAAAGGAAACACATAAATGTAAAACCCAAGAATCACACCCATAAGAAGGCAATTGCAAGTTATTTCAAAGTCCAACAATGATAACTAAGAAACAAAATGGTGCAGAGGGATAAAAATCTTTAATAACTGCATAATCCCTATGCATTTTGTGTGCAGCTTTGTCAGGGGAAATCTTTCAGATTCTCTTTAGTTCTGTTCCCATACATACATTTAAATAGAGTGTCCGACAATGTAAATCCTGAGAACTTGAACCTATGTAAAACCCAAGAATCTGAGCCTATATAAAATGTGATATTCTCAACCTATGTAAAATGCAAAAATCTCAATGTAAAAAGCAAGAATCCACAAAAATGCAAACCCAACACAAACCCCACTCCAACAAAAAAATGAACTTTTAAAAAACAACAAAAGTACTTGAAACTGGCAGAATCTTACCTCAAGCAGCCTGGCAAGTTATACCAAGTCTTGGGAGACATAGAAACATGGGGAGGAGAGGGTGGTGGTGGTGGTGGGTAACAGTCCTGGGAGTCTGCAAATGCTAGCTACCAACATTCCCATTTAATACTCAGGGATTTTTTGGCACCCATTTTTAGGTATCCTGAAAAATTCCAGATATATTTGGCAGACCCGAATATATCTGAAAAAACACTGATATATATATATTTGGCTCGGTTATATCCGAGTGCACATCCGTACTCTCAAGTATTATCTGCTTCTATAGAAGGATTACCAGGTGGTAGTTTATCCATATATGCATGTTTAATGACAGTACCTTGCCAGTGTGATGCCCAATAACTAGTCAAGATTACTATTACATCCACATCAAAAAGACATACTTTAAGAAATGGGTCACAATTGTCTGACACTCAGCCACAGTTAAGAGCTAGTTACATATGAGAAAATGGACAAAAAAAAGCTTCTAATCTCTCTTGGAACAGATGACAAGTTTACATTCACTAGGGGGGGAAATGTTGTAATCCATACCTTGCAGATGCAGGGTCCTAGGCAAGGGTCATCATTTAAACTGCCTTTCAGAGAACAGTTGCAGGGCGCACAGTGAGGGAAGCCCTTGTAACCTAATGAGCATCTGTCACACCTCTGTCCTGCATAGCCAGGTTTACAATGGCAGAATCCCGGAAGCAGGTCTGCAACAAGATAAAATAAGGATGAAGCTTAGCTAAGTATTCACTAATATTAAGAAGGTTGAAATTTAAAGTAAATGGTCAAAATGTAAGAAATCTGCAGCCTCTACTGCTAAGGTTAAGATCGTTACTTCTCCATTCAGCAGTGGTGGCCACTACACAAATACACACACCTAAGTGCACAAATCAACATTGTCACAGAAGTGCTGGATTCAGACCAACTCCCCCACGGACTGACTAGGTAGGTAGCTTGCATTCCTCAGCCTCAGTTTGTTCTAATTACTATTAAAATTGAGTATTTATTTATACATGTGAAAAGAATGACTAATTGGTGTCATGGAACACAAAAGTGGTATCACACAGAGCTGTATTTGATGGATGAGAAAGGGTGGAGGACTTAGGAAATGGCAGTGATGCAGGGACTGTAAGGCCAGAGATCCTGCATTCACACAGGGCTTTACTATGAAGAAGTGGATCTTGAGAAACTGAGCTAGTTCAAATATAACAGTTGAGGTTATTGTCATATATGAATACTGAGTCATCAAGAAACTGCTTCCTTGTGGCACATGTACTTATGAAAGTGCTTCAGGGAGGAATTTTTACATCCAGGGCTGTGTATTGCTGAAGGCATGAATGAAAAAAAAGAAAAGAAAACAATGGATGTTAGATAAGCAGTATTTTCAGAAAGAGAGTTTTGGATGTATTGAAGAAAAAACAGTGAGGCTTATTGGGAGCAATGAGAACTAGAACTTAAACAGTCAAGTTAAATACTTCATCTTATAGATAGTTAAGGCATCGTGGGGAGTATTTGTGTGAGACAGATCTAAAGTGCTATATATTTTTATTTGTAAAAGTCAATTCCTGGTCAGTGTATACATTTAAATCTTTTTGAAACATGCAATGCAATAAGCTTGATAATGTGCTCTCCTAACAATTCTATAACAGGCAATTGTACCAACTTAGAAAAAGCTACTGTAATGTGACCATTGAATAAATCTTTTACATTACAGCGGCCTCCCGTAATCCTTTGCTGCAGAGTGCAGGAAAGACACAATTTCTATGCTTTAACTTTGGAGGGAATTGCTCATTATCATCTTCTCCTCTATTCTGTTCAAGGATTAGAGTAATTTTATTCTTGCTTGGGTAGACAGATACCTTGCAGAAGCAGGTTTTCATTTTACTCCAAGTAAACATTTTTCCCCCTCAAGCAAACAACCAGCACCTACAAAGTCTATTTCAATATACCTAATGTGCATTCATACTGATTTGCAAATATATAGAGAAAATCCACTGGAAAAAATAAATGCATTTTTCAGTCCTTCTTTCAAATAAACACCATCCTTTTTCCAGCTTACAAAGATGGAAGAAAATTGGCTTTCGGGGGGGGGGTACTCTATGAGGATTAAAACACATTTCATCCTTGTTGTACTCCTTTTCCTATGCTGAACCAATCAGTTGTTCCGTATCCGGTTCTAACTGTCGCTTCTTGGCCCTTATACAGGTTTCTCAAGAGACATGTGAGGTGGTCTGGTACTCCCATCTCTTTAAGGACCTGCCATAGTTTGTTGTGATCCACACAGTCAAAGGCTTTAGCATAGTCAATGAAGCAGAAGTAGATATTTTTCTGGTACTCTCTTGCTTTCTCCATAATCCAGCGAATGTTGGCAATTTGATCTCTAGTTCCTCTACCTCTTCGAAACCCAGCTTGTACTTCTGGTAGTTCTCTATCCACGTACTGTTGAAGCCTAGCTTGTAGGAGCTGTCAGAGTGGCTCATTAATAAGCTCGATACACAGAACCTTCTCTACTTTCACAACTGGGTAGAAATAATTTCCTCCCAAAAAGGTTCCACACGCAAGCAAATATGTTTTAATTACAGGTGCTAAGCCTGGAGTTCTCACTCTTTATTAGAATAAGTTTCATCAAGGAAAAGAAAAGAAACACATTGCCCAAAATAGCAGGAGCAATCAATCCTCTTTCTCAGATGCTTGCCTCACATTATTTGATTTGGTAGGTGTCTTATAAAGCAATCTTACAGAGATCTAATCAGAATCCTCCTGAGGACTATTCAGTGGGGCTTACTTATAAGAACATGCTCTTACAATTGCACTGTGAGAGTGGTTTCTGAGGAAACTCCTTTCACTCATGAGAAGACGTCCAGAAGTCATTCTCATATATCAATATCCCTAACATGCAAAGGAGGTATATTGTTACTCACTCATCTAAAAACTATTCAGCAATACTTGCTTGTAAAATAGCCTTGATAACTACACTAGGTGGCATACTAAATGTGTAACTGCTGCCAGTAACAGGGCCTCAGAAGATGACTGCAGTGGTCAGGTAGGTTCACAAAGGTGTAGGTATGCCTCAGGTATGCTGATCCAAAGACATATAAGGTTTTAAAGGTAAGCATCAGCACCTTGAATTGTGCCCAGAAATGAACAGGGATCCAGTTTAGATGGGCTAAGACTGGTGTAATATGGTTCCTACAAACAACTCAAGTCAACAGAAACATTCTGGCTGCAGCATTCTGCACTAGTCAAAGTTTCCAAACATCTTTCAAGGGCAGCTGTTAGGTCTGGGTCCAAGAGCACCCCCAGATTACAGACCTGTTCCTTCAAAGGGACCACAATCCTATCCAGAACAGGTGACACCTTAAGTCCCATATTGGACCTTCTGCTCATCAGTAGCACTTCCATCTTGTCAGATTTTAGCTTCAGTTTATTAGTAGGGGTATGCAAAAAAAAAGAAGAAGGTATTTTCCAGATTCTGTTATAATGAACCCCCAAAATATTGATATTTCCTGATATTCCTGAATCTCAATACCGGTGTGGTATTCAGAGTCAGTAAAATGTGGGATTCCTGAATATTTTCAGCTCTATTATACCCTATGGAGAGCCAGTTTGGTGTAGTGTTTAAGTGTGCGGACTCCAATCTGGGAGAACCAGGTTTGATACCCCACTCCTCCACTTGCAGCTGCTGGATGACCTTGAGCAAGCCATAGTTCTGTCAGAGCTGTTCTTGAAAGTGCAGTTCTCAAAAGAGCTCTCTCAGCCGCACCTACCTCACAGGGTGTCTGTTGTGGGGGGGAGGAGGGAAAGGAGTTTGTAAACCACTGTGAGACTCCAAGTGAAGGGTGGGGTATAAATCCAATCTCTTTTTCTTCTATGGGGACTATTATAGTCAATGGTCCCCATACGGTATAATGGCTCTGGGGGGTATTTTGAGGAAGAGGCACCAAATTTGCAACAAAGCTGCTGGTGCCTCTCCTCAAACACCCCCCCCCCCCAATTTTCAAAAAAATTGGACTAGGGGGTCCAATTCTATAGGCCCCCCAAAAGATGCCCCCATCCTACACTTTAACCAATGGAGAAAAAAAGGTGTTTAAAGGGATCACAGTCCCTTTAAATGCCTTCTCCAAGCTGCACGAGTGGCATGACTCTGCAAGCATTTAAAGGGACCACAATCCCTTTAAGCACCTTATCCAAGGGGTGAGTTCACCCAGAAAGCATTTAAAGGGACCGTTATCCCATTAAACACCTTATCCAAGGGGTGAGTTTGCCCAGAAGGTGTTTAAAGGAACTGCAATCCCTTTAAACACCTTCTCCAAGCTCTTTAACTTCACCTATCCAGTGGTCAGGATTTTCAGGGGCTGGCCATTTTGGATAGCTGGAAAATGGCCAAATCTCTATCCAGCTGAAAGTATTTAGCAGAATGTATACCCCTGTTTATTAGCATGCATCCACTTAAAAAATGCCTCCAGGCACCGGTTTAGGGTTTCTATAGCCTCCCTGGGGTTGGCCAGAAGCATGATATAGAGCGAAGTATTATCTGCATATTGGTGACAACCCAACACAAATTTTTGGATGACCTCACCAAATGATTTCATGTGGATGTTGAAGAGCACAGGGGACAAGATGGAGCCTTGTGGGACTGCACAAGCTAAACGCCAAGGGGCTGAACAGCAGTCCCCCAGCACCACCTTCTGAAACCTTTCTGGTTCTCCAAGAACCACCCGAAAACAGTGCCTCCTAATCCCAGACTGGAAAGGTGGTCCAGAAGGATATTGTGACTGATGGTATCAATAAGCACTGAGAGGTCCAGGGGAATCAACAGAATCACATTCCCTTGATCCATCTCCAGAACAACCAAAAGTGTTGCAGTCCCATAACAAGGTCTGAAAACACATTGGAAACCAGACTGGAAAGGATCTCAACAATTGGCTTCATCCTGGAATGTTTGGAATTGTTCAGCCACCACCCACTCAATCTCCTTACTCAATAATGGAACACTTGAGAATAGTCATTTCATAGTCCATCTTTCTTGTTAAAATTCAGGGCTTATCATCTATATACAAATAGCGAAGTCAGCCAAATCTGAGGAGACCTAAATCTGGTGGCTGTAGCTGTGAATGGGCAAGACATATCTTTCTATGAATAGTAAAATGCCCCAGGTTTGCAGAAAAAATCTAAATTAAATGTAGCTTTTTATTTATTTATTTTATTAAATTTATGAATCACCCACCCTGCAAGCAGGCTCTGGGCGATTTAGAATCTTAAAACGGTTAAATAGATGGTAAAATGCCAGTATTAGTGACCTGTGCCTCCACAGACAAGGAGGTGTCCAAGGTCACACCCAGGCTCCTAATGGAGCACACTGGTGTTAATAGTGCCCCATCAACAGCTGGAAACTGGAACCCCAATCCTGAATCCCTCCCCACCCCCCAGCCACAGAACCTGTCTCTCCCAGATTCAGTCTGAACCTGCTCTGTTTGGTTCTCGCATCTGTTAAAGCATCTTCATTATATTGTATGATAATTTGCTGTTCACCCTCTACCTATATGTATGGACTGATAACTTCCATTTCAATGTATCTGAGGATGTGTGCATGCACACAAAAACTCATACCTTAAATAAAACCGTGGGTCTTAAAGGTGCCACTGGACTCAAACTTTATTCTGTTGCATCAGGCCAACGTGACTACCCACCTGAACATATTGATATAGTTATTCATTTCCCCCCATTTTGGACTGGTTTCAATAGGAAACACATTTATAGCCCCCACCGCAAAATGAGTCTCCACCCCCCACCCCCAGCCCAGAGAAGCCTGGGATCCCTTTCTGTCTACCCACCCACCCACCCACCCACTCAACTCTCAGAAAGAAAAACAAAAAGGAAAAGGAAAAAGGAACAAACCCTCCACTTTCAATCCAGGGGCAAAGCAGGGGTGGTGGCAAGCCTCGTGAGCCTCAGGAGAGGGCTTCAAGAGGTGTGGTTTGGCCACCCCTGGCCCAGAGGATGGATCTTTATGTAGATCCAGCTGATCTGGCGACATGGATCCATTCCACTGTAACCTCGAGTTTGCAATATATGGTCTACCCCTGAAGACATATTGGAAACTATAGATGGTGAAGAATACCACAGCTTGTTTACTACTGGGATTCAGGTAAATTATGCAGATTACACCAATTCTGCAGTCACTTCATTTGGTATTGTTTTCCCGGTTCAGTTCAAAGTTGTTTATGGCCTAGGACTTACTTATCTACAGGGCTACCTCTCATGACTTCCTCTGAGACAACTTAGCTTATTTGAGCAAGGTCTCCTGAAGGTTCAACTCTGCAAAGGGGTAAAAACAGCTGCCTTTACCAGAGCATTTTCTCTTGCAGCTCCCATCTCATGCACTGCACTGTTCATTCTAAATATATAATACTGGTCTTTAATGCATTGCTTATAACTCTGTAATCCACCTTGAGTTTCAACAAGAAAGGCAAACAATGGTGTGAATCTGACCTTCCTCCAAGGATCCTTATCACTGTTCTACACCACCCTGAGCCCTATTTTTCAAGGGAAGGGTGGCCTAAAAGTCAAATTTAATAAATAAATAAATAAATAAATAGAATTCCTTCCTTCTTCTGCTGCAGAAAGAGCCACTTAAGTTGGAAAAGGATCCTAATATGAATAGTCACAAAATAAAGGATAATAAAGAATTTTAAATATTAAGCCTAAACAAACACTACAGCTTATAAAGGTTTGTCCTGTTGAAGTATTGAAACTTTGGTTATGTGATACAGCCTGTGATATTTATATTTTTATTTCCTCTCTTAAATGGATTTGTATATATTTATATGTGTATTTACTGAGAAACTTAAGGTTTGTAATTTCATAATAAATGAAAATAAAGTCTAAAATAATATGCACATTCCAACAAAGTACCTATGGTTGATCAGCTCTTACTTCTACTTAGTTAACAAAGAGATAAATGTGACATCTTCCAGAAGAACTTTTTCTGATTTTCAAATACACATAGAAATGGAGAAGAAAAGATGGGATATACTAAGGATTTAAATCACTGTCTCCAGAAGGGAAAGCTTCTTGCTGTTGGCAAGAGGTGTAAAAATCCTTTAACAAGGGGAAATGGTTGGAGGACTATTTTGTGTGTATTTTTGAACAGATCCTTTAACAATGACTTTCCAAACAAAAGAACAAAGGGGAAATGGAAATAACATAAAACAGAAGCCCATCAGGAAGATTCTACCCCAAAATGCAAATTGTACAACGTAGAGAACTGAAAGAGAATCATGGTAGGGAAAAAATAGCACAGGTTTCCAAGGGAGCGTTCTCCAAGAACACATGCAAACAGATTTGCAAAGGTCTCCTGTGAGATGGTATTTCTGAAAGGACTGGCACTGTGAAAAGAGGTTACTACTCTTCGGTGTCTAACAGTATGGCATATAATGTTCAACATGGTGAACTAATCAAGAACCAGACCTCCTGTAGCCTCTTTCTCATCCTTCACACAAGTGCCATTTAAACAGCCAATGAAATCACAATGACACTGTTGGCATGGGTTACGGTCATGAGGCAGAACCTGTGTGTGCAAAAGAAAAGGTAATCAGATTACAAAGTAAATCTGCTGATAATGCAACTTGACAAAACTAGGAAACTCCAATATTACCTATATTATCTCCAAAAGCTTATCATACTCTACAATCTCTTTCCCCAGCTCTCTTCCTATTGTCAATTATAGTGATACTGCACTGCTTTGAAACACAACATGCCCCTACTGATTCCAAAGTAGTGTTTACAGGATTACAGCCTTTGTCAATTCAAGATGAAATATTAGCTGAAGGCCATGAGCCTCTAGAGCATTCTTTCATATCAACACAATTTAGTTTCATATTCTTATAAAGCTCAGCTTTACAGATTTCCCACTGTGAAAAGAAACAAGTAGGCTGTCGGAATTAGAATAATAAAGTGGCAATCAAAACTGTGTGTTTTCTATTTAACAGCCTAGCTCCTCTCCTTGAACTGATGGTTTGGACTGTAGGACAGTGGAACATACTTTACCCCTTTGGGCCTGAAGTACCCATCAATGCAGGTTTCACAATTGATGCCTGCAGTGTTTTGTGTGCAGTTAATGCACACTCCACCTCCAATGTATTCCCCATGGATATTCAGACTCTGTTTTTTGTCTGCCACAGTCTGATCATAGTAGCATTCTTCAGCCTTCCCATGGCAATTGCATGCTGAAAAAAAGAACGGTGTGTTACCAAACATTACAGTCTCTAAATATATAGAAATAACATTAACTGAAATATTAATAATTTCTTTAAACATTTGACATTTTTGCAAATGAGATAAGTGCCTGCCATGCAAAGAGCCTTCCTGCTCCTAAAATCAGTAACAAGCAACTAACAAATACTGTAGGGATGTACATTCATTTCAAATTGACCCCCCCCCCCCCCCCCCCCCCCCGGCCTGGCTCCCCAAATTCCCATTTGATTTCATTCATTTTGAAGCAAAACTGAATGGGAATCAAAAAACTAATAATCCTATTCTGTGTTAGCATAACTTTCAAAGGGGACATATTTATCAGCAAAACTTCTTTGCTTTCCATTCAATTTGGAGGAAATTTTCAAGGGTTGTGGCCTTTTCCAAGAGCCATGTGCCTGTCTAATAACAGACAGGCAGGAGAAAATGTTCAGTTTTATACATGATTAAAGGCAAAATACATTTCTGGCTGTGACAGCTTTGATTTATATCCAGGGGTAATTTCATAGAAAAAGAGGTGCAGGAGCTCATTAGCATATTAGCATAACTTCGCAGGAGTGGGAACCAAGGACGTCAAGGCCAGAGAAGTGCAATGAGCAGGGATCATTTCATAGAAAAAGAGATGCAGGAGCTCATTAGCATAACTCAGCATGACTTATTTGCATCTGCCACACCCCCTGACATCACTAGAATTGTGTCAGAAGGAAACACCCACCGCCCAGGCTCCTTTTCAAAAATCTCCAGGTATTTCCCAACTCAGAGCTGGCGAGCTCTTCAGAAGACCAAAGCTGCTGTGACATAGTAGAAGATGCAGCCTCTCATGAAGGGCCTTCTACATGGCAACCAGTACCTTGAATGGACCAGCAACTGATGGAGTGACTGCAGGATAGGTTGTTCTAGAATGAACACAAATGAAGCTGCCTTATACTGAATCAGACCCTTGGTCCCTCAAGGTCAGTATTGTGAACTCAGACTAGTAGCAGCTCTCTAGAGTCTCAGGTTGAGGTCTTTCACATCACCTACAGCCTGGTCCTTTTAACTGGGGATGTCAGGGATTAAACATGACAAGCAGAATTTTTTTCCAATGAGCCACAGCCCCTCCGCAGTTGTGACATGTATTTCCTGCCTTGCACCCACTAGTAATTGGGCTGCAGGTTTTGTATCAACTGAAGTACAGCTGGTCAGCTTTTCCTCAGTAGTCCCAATATTCTGTTTTTGTTTTTTTTAAACCCCCAAGAGGGTAATTGTATTGGTTTTTCAATAGACTACATAACTACAACAGAAAATATAGGAAGGGGGACTACAACTAGGGAAAAAGAAAAGATACCCACACTAACTAAAAACCAAAGAGTAGGAGATCATTTCCGTGTTAAACTACATGTTAGTAAATACGTGTTAGTATAACAATATACTTGTGAATTATTTTTAACTACTGCTTCAATGTTAGTAATTTTAATATTTTGAGAACACTTCTTGAGCATCTTCTTATTTTCATAGGGCTATTTTCAGAGTCCTTCTGCCCTTACTTCTGTCTTTTTTCTCTGAAATCATACACCGTTTTGCTTGCTTCCACACCCGCTTCCTCCCCAGAGTCCTCCCCCATTCCAGAGGTAGCAGAGTCACTCGATTTTGTTTCTTCATCTTTGAGTTCTGCTTCTGGCCCCAGCTGTTGTCTCAAAAATTCCTTTGCTTTAAAGATGGAGTCAATCTTCTCTCTTTTATCATTAATTTAAAAGATTACACCTTCAGGGATCGCCCAGCGATATTGTATTCCGTTTGTCTGAAGAAATGAGATTAATTCTTTGTAGCTTTCCCTCTTTTGACGGATTTCAAATGGGATGTCTTTTAGAGTCTTAATATTTGTATTCCCAAATTTCAGTGGATTTGCCGAAGTACCCTTTAATATAACATCTCTGGTCTGTCTTCTTGCAAACTTGACTACAATCTCCCCAGGCAGGCTATTTTTAAAATGTAATTAGAGTATATCCGATAGGCAGACTCTATCTTTTATTGTTTCATCTGCTGATAAGCCTGTTACTGGAGTGATGATCTCTCCCAGAGTCTTCTTCAAATCTTCTTTTTCCTTTTCAGGCAGTCCCTGAAATCTTAGAGTCATGTTTGCTTTCTCCATTTGCAGCTGAAGTAAACGGTTTTCCTGCAGCTTTTGTTTTATTTCCACCTCTGTCACTCTTTTCTTCATCTTCTTGTTCCCGGTGTCCATCTCTACCAGCTTCTCAGTTGCCTGCTCCACTTTTTTCTCCATCTCTGCCAGCTGGCGCTGCTGCAAGGCGAAGTTTTGGTTTAGTGTGGCCAGTTGCTGGTTAATACCACCGAGCTGCTCCAATACCAGTTTCAGCATATCCACTAATG
>NW_015169780.1:1383296-1406734 GCF_001447785.1 Gekko japonicus | reverse complement strand
TTCCGATCTTGGACTCTGGCTGCCTTTACAGAAGACCTCTACAGAGGACCGTCCCTACCAAATCTCAAAAAATTAATTAAAATAAAGGCTTGTGAATCATAGAAATGCTTATTAGACACTGTAGCATCTGTGTTGGAAGTTAATCTGACAGCAGGAAGATCAGTATGATCTAGCTGACAGTTCAGTGACATTGTACGGAGGAAACTGATTGCTATCAAACATTGTAAATCAACTGTAAATGTCGCTGATATGTTTACTAAGGGCTTGAATGAAGTACAATTCTTGAACCTTAGGGGGAGACTCAACATGATCCTTCCTACTGCAGCTTAAGGGGGAGTGTTGGAAGTTAATCTGACAGCAGGAAGATCAGTATGATCTAGCTGACAGTTCAGTGACAGCTACCTGTCAGCAGGTGGACAGATAAACTAGTTCTGACCGGTTATGGCTGGCACTGGACAGTGTGCAGTCACCATGACTCAGCTTGTTGCTGATTGGTGCTACTATGTATATAAGTCTGTACAGAAGCCATGTACGTTCTCTTCGGAGGTAACAAGCGTCTGGCGAAGCATTTTGACTGTATATTCTGTGAATAAACCCTTGTATATAGTGTACCACTGGACTGTGCAGTGTGGTTACTATAGAGGGGCAGAACAGCAAAGAACTGGTAAGAGCTGGGAGGCTGGGAAGTCTGCTAAGGTGCTGCCTTGGCTTAGACTGGTCTGTGGACCACTACACACGCTCTGCGCAACAATCTGGGTGCCTATGAGCCAATTTTCAATCCCTCTCTCAGTCGTTGTACTTTGCTCTGTGATTGCAGAGATGGAGTTTAGACTCAAGGGCCAGAGGAAGGTTATACTCCTTCTGTTTTAAAGACCAGAAAAAGATTATACTCCTTCTGTTCATGGAAGTCAGAGACTGAGGACCTGCAGGGATCTTGTTTCTACCCTCCTGCCAGGAAGTTCTCTGATCCAACTGCCAGTTGCTCAGGGATGGTTGAAGTCAAAGGAGGATCCTCTGATTCTGCCACCAGCCAGAGGTCTGTGAGTGGCTAGTTTGCATCAAAGCTACAGTATTTTTTAAAGTGCACAAATGGCTCATGAAAACAATAGACAATATAAGGCCATTGTGGACCCACAGACATAAAAGGGAGCGAAGGCACGGGATGAAACAACCAGACAACAGGTGCTTGGAGAATTTAAAAGGCCACAGATTTACTGAATACAACACAGGAGCATTGGCACAGCATGGAGACGTTTCCTGCATAGTGACCCGCCTACCATCTGATGAACCCCACACCCCCAGCTTGCCTGCTAGGGGGTGTAACTGAAGACTGGCAAACCCCAGGAGCCATGCGGTGGTGAAAGCCCTGCCAACAGTTCCTCAGCTGGGTATGCTGCTGAATTGCTCCACCCGAAGACCCCTTAAGGGAGTCCCCAAATGTGAGATGTGAGCATGCAGGTACCACCTCTCCAACTGAAATGATCTGCCCAATGCCCAAACTTCCCGAGCTGTGACAATAAAATGACAATCATAAAGAGTAACAAGATCCATAACAACCAAAGCACAGGGAGAGTGGGTGGAAAAATACATGAAAAATCAGGGCTGAGTTCCAGGAGTCAGCATTCTTAAATAGGGGCAGGGAAGGGCAGGCAAGGTCCTGAAGACCACCCTCTGCCCTGCCTCCCCTGGCATGAGCCCCCACACACAGGGGGTGTTCTCCCACAGCCCCTGGACTCATCCACTGCTTTGGCCATGCAGCATGAAGAATGCCAACTGCATGGCCGCTGCCTGCTTCTCCCCCCATGCCCAGAGCCCACAAAGGCAGATACGGGGTAAGGCTCAGATGAGTCTTATTTGTTTATGTTTCAGTAGTTGAACCCAACGATATCTACTTTTGAAATACTGTGTGTACAATCAATGCATAAACTAAGTTGCATTCATTAGGAAACTTTGATATGTAAGCATAAAAATTCAAGCAAGCCTTAAAGGACACAATCCAGCCAAGGTTCTGAAAAGTGCCACATTTCATAGCAATAACTACTGACATGCGTAAGTCTCTCCCATCAACATTAAAGGGACTTAATAGTGTTGAAAGTGGAGGGCTGTGCAATGCTCCTTTGCACAGAGCACACCAGTGCTTCAGAGAAGGCAGAAGAGCCAGCCAGGCTAGAAAGATAATTTCCTGTATCCCTTCATCTGCTCTGCTAGGCTACAGTCAAACACACTAAATAATCCACTTTCAATGCACTTTCCAACTGGATTTTGCCAGTTCACACAGTAAAATCTAGTTGTAAAGTGCACTGAAAGTGGATTGAAAGTGAATTATTTAGTGTGTGCGACAACAGCCCTACTGTCTCTTTGTATACTCAGAATGCTGCTCATAGTGGTTCCTTCCTTCCAGTTAATTCCTCATGCTTCTCTCCCTAACTGCTATGAGGGCAAAAGGTGCTTTCTGCACTCTCTCTCCATCCTTGTGTTGACAGGAAGAAGGAGGAGGAGGAGTCTTGGAGCAGCTTACAATCACCTTTCCTTCCTCTCCCCACAACAGACACCATGTGAGGTAGTTGGGGCTGAGAGAGTTTAGAATATTGTGTATAGTTCTGGTCACCACACCTCAAAAAGGATATTATAGCATTACAAAAAGTGCAGAAAAGGGCAACTAGAATGATAAAAGGATTGGAACACTTTCCCTGTGAAGAAAGGTTAAAGCGCTTGGGGCTCTTTAGCTTGGAGAAATGATGACTGGGGGGTGACATGATTGAGGTCTACAAGATTATGCATGGGATAGAGCAGGTAGAGAAAGAAGTACTTTTCTCCCTTTCTCACAATACAAGAACTCAATGAAATTGCTGAGCAGTTGGGTTAGAACAGATAAAAGGAAGTACTTCTTCACCCAAAGAGTGACTAACACATGGAATTCACTGCCACAGGAGGTGGTGGCAGCTACAAGCATGTTCAAGAGGCTTCAAGAGGGAATTAGATAAACATATGGAGCAGAAGTCCATCAGTGGCTATTAGCCACAAGGTATAGATAGGAACTCTTGGTCTGGGGCAAGTGATGCACTGTATTCTTGGTGCTTGGGGGGGGCAACAGTGGGAGGGCTTCTAGTGTCCTGGCCCCACTGCTGGACCTCCTGATGGCACCTGGTATTTTTGGACACTGTGTGACAGAGTGTTGGACTGGATGGGCCATTGGCCTGATCCAACATTGGCTTCTCTTATGTTTTTGGCTGATTTCGCACTAGAGCTACCTCGCTGTTGCACCACCGTTTGCCCCAGTTCTATTGGTCAATTTCACACCCGAAGCTGTGCGGCTGATTTTGACCTGCGGCTTCACCCGATTTCCCCCGCAGTTTCCTGATCCTGTTTTTTGAGGATCAACAAAACTGTGGAGGAAATTGGGCAAAGGACACAATCCAGCCAAGGTTCTGAAAAGTGCCACATTTCATAACAATAACTATTGTCAAAATAAGCTGTGCGGCTTCGGGTGTGAAATTGACCAATAGAACCGGGGCGAACAGCAGCGCAACAGCGAGGCAGCTCTAGTGCGAAATCAGCCCTTATGTTCTCTAAGAGAGCTGTGACTGACCCAAGGTTACCCAGCTGGCTTCATGTGGAGGAGTAGCGAATCAAACCTGGTTCTCCTCCTTAGAGTCCTGCTGCCCTTAAGCACTACACCAAACTGGCTCTAGACAGAATGCCTATCCTGCTTTTCCTATCAAAACATAGAATATCTTTACAATAAAGGACTTATATTTCTTTTTAAAGCTAGAAGACACATGTGAACTTTATTCTGTAAGCAGCATCCCCCTTCCACAGAGAAAACCACACTTTATTGCTAACAAATAGTGCCCTATATTCCTAAAGAAAAGAGTATACCCAGAGAACTCCAGGAAATTGCAAATGATTTTTAAATTTATACTATCAGAGTACCCTGTCAGAGGTGATATTGATAATGATTGCTGTTCATTTTGGGCATTTACACTTTTCTCCTTCTCCAGGGAGCCCAAAGCAGCTGGCATATAGATGCTGGACAGTCTTCCATCAAGGCAGTTTATAGGGCTAAATCTGGATATGATGATAACTATGCAGATTATTTTTGACAAATGCTGTAAATAGCATTGGGCATAAACTTTCAGTTACCTTCACACTCATGCTTCACAAGGAAGGTCCCAGCTCGCCAAGGCTTCTGATTAAATCCAGGGCAGCACCGATCACAGCTTTCTCCACATGTGTTGTGTTCACATGCACATGATGATCTCTAGATTAAGTGTAATAGAAAGTTAAAAAACTAGCACAGCTTACAAATGCAAATTGTTTATCTGTCCATCCATCTACCCAACATACACATGTACTCATAAGTGTGTAAAAACAAAATCACAGATAGTGCCCATGTACACAGATGGATTAGATAGGTCTTTGTAAAAAGAATAAGTCTCTCAACTTAAATCGGGCCAATTAAAGGATACAGGACATGGAGGTGTGAAGTAAGGGGGTGTGAAGCCTCTTCTTGTCTATCCTATGGCAGCCTCAGTTTCAATGGTTGTGTGGTCACAGTTTGAGCAAACAGAATATAATCCACCAATCCCATGTTGTTCTCAATTGGAAAGTTTACCACTTGGGCATAGAGAAAGACTGGACTGAGCTGAAACAGCAGCCATACCATACAGGTCATACTTGAATGTACATACGTTGTGTGCAGAGCTGAAGCACTATGCTTCAGATCAAAAGGAAATAATACTTTACACAGATGTGAAATTTGTGAAGGCCACAGGAATACACTGCTTTAAAAGTGGATTATATAGATTCATAGTGGGTAAATCTATCAGTGGCTACTAGCCATGGTGACTGAGGGGAACCTCCACATTCAGAGATACACAACTCTGATTCCCAGAGCCGGGAGGCAACTTTAGGGGAAGGCCTCAGCCTCTATGCCCTCCTGTTGGCTTTCCAGAGAAACTGGTTGGTCACTGTGTGAGACAGGATGCTGGACTAGATGGTCTGATCCAGCAAGGCTCTTCTTATTTTCTTATCAACACCAGGCCATATGCCGCTGCCAACAGAGAGAATGCACAATTTTTCACACATAACCTGATACGGAATGTAAGATAATACTCGTGTCACTGCATTGCTTTATGAAAGCTGCTTGGCTGGAACTTTCAGTAGTTTGATACTGTGGATTACACCATTTTTTTTTAAAAAAAATGAATGACATCTAGTTGGGATGTATGGAACTGGTGTTCCAGTAATTTCACTCCTATCTAGATAACTTTTTTAAAAAAGGTTCAATCTAGCAGTATATTTCCACTAACTTTTTCCCCCCTGAATCCCTCGTTTTGCAGATTCACCACTCATGTTGTTTCTGGAGGTTCTCTCCCCCCAACAGCAGCATCTTGAGGAGCTCTTTGGCCTGCAGCAAGGTGGGGGATATGAGAAAGTCTCATTCTACTAATGGAAATGTCTTCTAATTGATCCAACCATAAAAGTGATCACTGGTGGTGCCAGCTTATTGTCTTTAGAGTTGTGCTTCAGAGTACCACAGAGCTGTTAATACCAATGATATTTAATATTTAGATAAAGCCACTGCTAATCCAGAGACAGTACAGAGTTTGGGGCCTGGGTGTCCTCAGCATGTGGATGACACTAAAATCTGTCCAGGAAGAAGTGCAGAATGTAAATTTAATAAATTACCGAACAGGCTGAAGCTGAATCTAAAGATGGAGGTATTAATTTCCCATAATAAAGAGCTTTTAAAATTGTATATGTTTATTGTTTCTGTTACTGGGAATGATTTATAAAAACAATGAAACTGTTAGGTACTTGACTATGCATCTTAAAAGCTAATTAAGTCATTGACTCCTCAAGGAAAACAAAATACATTCCAAGTAAACTCCCAATTCTCCAGACTTGCCCAGCTTGTCACTCAGTTCCAGCTACCTGCATAGAAAGTGTCACACTAACAGGCATAAAATATTTGCAGACAGCTGTTAAATGGATAGCATTTGTTTGTATAAGGTACATATTGATAAATATAATGAAAGGCTTACTGATGGTGTTCAAATTGTATAAATAAATACATTTTCCAAGCATATGTCATACCTCCACGGTTTAGAAAATGAATGAGAAATAAAGAGGAAATCTTTTGCTGCTAGTATATTGACAGATTTTAAGTTCTATTGTTCTTTTCTAATATTATTTTACCCAAGTACTGGATAAGGGAATTTGTGTTTACAAGGCTTAATCCGGACAATTCAACTATTGCAACCCCATTTATCTCAGTAAGAAAGTTAAGTATGTTTGTGTTCTCTCCAACTGAAATCAATGGGTCTTTGATTTCAGCTGGATCACACACAGTACTGCTGTAGTGTTTCTCTGGTTAGAATGGCACAAAAATGGGATGTGTGTAACAGCTCTTTTTCAGTTGTAGATAATGCAGACAATGGGGAAAATGTTTTAAAATAACATGTCATCCTAAATAAAAAAGCAGGTTATGATTCACCATGACCACTTCAACAAGTACACTGAAGGGTGTACTATTTGGGCTGCACAGCCATGCTCTCCCCTCCCCCCTCCCCACAGTGTCAAATCTAATTACTCTATGATGGCTTCCAGTTTGTGTCTAAAATCAAGCAGATATTTTAGACATTATGGTAAAACTTACAGTTTTCCTACCTAGAAGTATAAGCCACAAGCATTTGTTCAATATGCTCTACTTAAGTAAGTGTCAATGTATTTTTTAAATCTGCTTTGCAGATTTCTCAATTTTCGTTGAATATTCAGAAACCAGAAATGTGAGGCAGAGAAATTTCCAGTGCTTTACATAAAGTAAACGACAATGAATGGATGCCATTGCCAATGGGAAAGCTTGGCAATTTCAGACTTGTAATGGTTTTTCAAGTGATTATTCCTAAGAGTGGTGCAAGAAAGTACATGTATGTTTTGTTGATTTGAAAATGGGGAAAGAGGGATTAAACCTTAAATGTATATAATACTCCAAATTTAAAAAAAATGAAGTTATGAATACACTTGGCTGCAGGTCAAATCAAAACTGAAGCTAAAATTCTTATTTATATGTGGGTGGAAGGGATATTGTAATCATCAGCTGCGTAAGAACCTAACCAGTAAAGCAAGTGATGCTATGGAGACTAATATTGAAACTAAGCTGATCCAATGTCTTCTTGAAATAGGACTCAAGAATTCTCCTGAAAGATATGAAATAGGATTCAAGAATTATCTTGAAAGAGACGAATAGACTACTAGAACCATCACATACAGTTCTTTTGGAATGCTGAAATTACTTTGTCAACAGCTGTCAGTACCTTTATATCATCTTTGTTTTTTACAAGCATTATTCCAATTAAAATAATTTCTACATAAAACTTTGAATTTGTTTTAATATAATATTTAAAACACACTTGGTTTATCTCCCTCTCAATCAAATATTTCTGTTCAAGTATTTGTTGCTCTAGGGACATGAAATTAACAGGAGGTACTTTTTAAATCTGTTTATTCAATATAAGTAAAAATAAACATGCTAAATCAGCTCAGACTTTACTTAGGGAACTGAAAAAAAAATCCAGTCCTACTTTTACTTCCACATTATTGTCTGAAACCCCAACATTTGAGTCTATATTGAAAATACGTAAGGATAGCCATAGTGTATCTTAAATGTAAAGTGACTTACCAGTCAATAAACTAATCTGCCATTTATTGGATTGAACATACTGCTGCAAGTGAAACTCCACTTAGGGACTGTACACCTCCCACTTTCTGCAGAAGCCCCCAGTCCCCCCCCCACCATTCCTGAGGGTGTGGATGATCCAGAAGAATGGTTTAAAATGTAGCATGGGCTGTCAATCATTTCAGCCTCTTGCATGACCAGAAGGGGAAGTGTGTATCCATTGTTAGAAGAAAAGTCTTTTATGTTTGACACATTTTATCTTTCGATGAATGGTATCAATATGGTTGATTTTGTTTATTAACTGGTTATCCTTTTCACACAAAATAGCCTATGACCCACCTTCAAGATTCTCCAAGATTCTTGTAATATGAAAATGTATGGAAAATTAATGAATCAACCAGTACATCAATCAAGGAAGCCATTTCTCCAGAATAAGCAAGAGCTCTCCTCATTCCAAAACCAAAACTCTACTGTTCCATAACATGGAGCTCTTCACATTGAACAATGGCGAAAAATTGTACTGAATATTGTGACTGATTTTAACTGTAAACATTTTGAGCACAGAACTGAATTAAAAGGAAGCCAAAAGAAGGAGGAGGAGGAGACAACAATATACACAGCAAGAATCCCACAAAAATACATTTGCAGTTCCCAATAACTTGGCTAGATCTTGAATTTCAGAATACCATCTACCAGTCAAATATCTGACTATAACAATTATTACTATTACTTTCATTACTAATAATGATAATGATAGTAGCAATACAATCATTAATGAATAAGTCATATTGAACTCAAAGTTCATAGGATTAAACTGGTCAAATCTTTAAAAGAACATTTAAAAAAAGCAAAATATTGTTTCAGAATGGCAGACATAAGATTAGAGTAAATGAAAAGGCCTTTTTTAAAAAAAAGAGCAACATAATGTTTAAAGTGTTTAGGAAAATACATACATTAGTAGCTGGATTCAGTGGGCATGCCCTTGCATGGCCATAACAGATGCACATTCCACCAACGGAGATATCTTTAATAGAATAATAATACTGCCAATAGAAACATAAATAAGTAAGTAAATAAACAGATAGACAACTGTAATTTTAACTATTTTGCAAAATGCAATTGTAATCCATTTTATAATTTAAGCAGTTTTGTGATAATAAATAGGAAAATATGAGTATTAATGTTTAATTTCATATGCACCTCTTCCATCATACTAATACCAGGTAAAAAAATATTGAATTACACTGTAAATAGAGGAGCTTTCTTGAGGAGGTTCTTTTGCATATGGATTGGCTGTTGGAATTCTAATCCTATCTGTAGTGGCTGAACATAGCCTAACTCAAACAGGACACAGTATCTTATTCCAAGACACTGAAAGGCTAGACAACACATCCAATCACCATGTCATATTACACAGGGAAACCATTGAAATTCATAAACATAAACACAATTTCAACAGGAACGAAGAGTTTAAAAATAAATAGGGTAGGGTTTCCTGTCCTGAAAAACAAAAAATGCTCTACATCTTACAATAGCACTACAGATAAGATTAGAATTTCAACAGCCAGTCCATATGCAAAAGAACCTCCTCAGGAAAGCTCCTTCATTAGCATGTCACACCCTGGGGAACGCCTACAAGATAATGACTCAGCCCTACCCCACCTTCCTGAGTAGATATAAATTACCTGCCTACCATTTTTCTTCTCATCTTGACACAGAGAGTACTCCATCTTTCTGTGTTATACCGCTGAAGATGCCAGGCACAGCTGCTGGCTAAACGTCAGGTCCTACAATGCCAAGACCACGGCCAGACAACCCAGAAAATCTACAACTAATGAACTGTGGCTGTGAAAGCCTTCCCTTTGTCAAATACTCCCTTTGTCAAATATGAAGAAGGGAGCTTTGACACCTGAAATCTTATATCCCCAAAATTCTGCTGGTCTCTAAGGTGCTACTGGTCTTGAATGTAGGTGTTCTACTGCAGATCAACATTGCTGCCCTCTGAAGCCAAGCATAACAGAGGTGCTGATGAACTTCATAGCTCTTTCTTTTGGAGAATGATCTTAAACTACATGGAAAGCCTGGATTCAAAGTGAGGTGAACCTCACAACTGTAAAGCACTGAATGCCTGATAAATTATTTCAGGCATTCTGGAATTTATATTCCCAGAATGCACTAGGTGCCTCTTTTTATTCTTCCTGCTACTCCTCCATCTTGTCTTCTGGGTATTGTAAGACATTCCAGGAACTGTAGTTCCCAGAACACCTAAGTTCAGTTATCAACAAGTGAGAACCTCCAACGACTTGTAGGAGGCATCTAATTTCCCATTCCTCCACTATTTCCTCTTTCCCTTCTCTGAAAGCTCCCATAGCCTCTTTTCCTGCTTCCTTCTCTCCTTCCCACCCAACAGCCAACCTACATTTATTTCTGCCTGTCTTCCATCATCTTCCCTTCCCCTACCTCATTCTCTCCTTCTCAGCCATCTACCCACCCACCTTTTATCTGCCTTGCATCTTCAGCTATATTTATGATTTAGTTCATTTATACCCACTTGTCTCTACAGCAGCAACAAAAGCAACTTACATTATTTTCCTCTCCCTAACCCTAATCCTCACAACAGTGCTGTGAGGTAAAGAAAGGGGCATGGATGATCTGTTTTTAAATAAGAACAGAGCATGCTGGTGAGAGGATCTAATGTCAGTGCCCTGCAGCTTACT
Organism: Gekko japonicus; assembly: GCF_001447785.1. Lineage (NCBI taxonomy): Eukaryota > Metazoa > Chordata > Lepidosauria > Squamata > Gekkonidae > Gekko > Gekko japonicus. The sequence goes on along the minus strand of NW_015169780.1, from coordinate 1,396,336 downwards.
TCACTATTCTCAGGTGCTTGAAGCATTTGTTTCTCAGTCATGTTTACTTCCAATACTGGAGTAGGAGTACAATAAAAATGTTTTAATTACTATAGTGCACAAGTAAGGCAAAGGAACAGGCATGATTTACTATCACCTCCCAGCCCATGCAGATGTGAATGGATGGACTCATACATGAAGGAAACCCTTCCCCCCCAGTATACATTATTTGTCTCCACTACTTGCTCTCTTGTATTGTCAAGTCTGTATTTGCCTGCTGTGTAAATGAGAATTTTACTTGCCTACAAAACAGGAATGGTTTTTCTACTCTCTGCCTGATATTTGGCAGGGAGAGGAATATAATCCTTAACATTTCATTTTAATTGGATGCATAAAAAATGTGCAGCCAGAAATGTTTCCTGTTGAGACCAATGGAACAAACAAGAACCTTCTATAACTGTAATAATAAAAAAATAATTAAACATTTCAAACTAAAACAAATTGAAAAACAAATACGAAAAAATGCAAAACATCCCTTAGAACTAAGCAAGGCTATATTCCTGCATTCAATGCTGCTGTCCAAAGAAACTTTTACATGCTCATTTGGAAACCTTGCAGATTGTTGGATATTTCTCTGTGATTCTCAGCTGGTTTATTTATTTAGAGAATTTACATCCCATATTTATATCATTCATATGACAGCATCAGCATACCCTGAAGAGGGGCAGCTGCCAGGGCTCAGGGCTACTGGCGGGGCCCACTGTCACAGCCCCCCCCATTCACCTCCTCTGTCCCTGCCCATTTGCTTGGCTTGCAAGCACTCCTCCACACATGCTGCCAGCTTCCCAGAATTGATAGGGAAGTGCATGCAGGTAATGCACAGTGGCAGTTCTGTCTGATGGCCATAGCAGTTGCACACACTAGCCAGTGCTGTTGGGGAAAGGGCATGAAAGTGATGCAGGTACTGACTGAAGGTGGTGAGATGGCTTGTGAGAAGGGGAAGGATTCATAGTCAAGTGGGAACACACACAGGTGGATGAGTGGAAAGGGGGCATGAAGGGGGGGCTGTTGGTAGGTATAATGGGGTTCTGTGTACTGTCTGCCCAGGCCCTTCCAAAATCTGGAACCAGCACTGCACTTAAGGCAATTTGATGAGCAAATTGTATTTAAAACTAAGAAATGGCTTTCTCCTTTACCATAAGAACTGCAATAGTGAAAACTGCACAAGAAGTCCCAGCAGAATTCATGTTTTTTTAAAAAATCTACTTATTTTATGATTTTTAAATCAAATGTGCTTAAAGTAGTTATAAAAGTGCCTGTAATGCAATCATTATACATATGTCCCTTTATTAAGCAGAGACAAAAAATGTCACAAAAAGAAGTTGTTGGAGTTATGTGTAACTGCAGCCAACATTTTTGGGTTTTTTCCTTACAATTTCTGGCAACATTTAAAAGCACACATATACCACAGTGAAGACAATAGATAATTTGAAGTTAGTGGGTTTACACTGTATGAAATGTTCATGGCAGTGAGATATAGGGAAGGTTAAATGAAGCAACACATATAAGGAAAAGCATCATGAGAACGATGAGAAATTTTCTAATTGCAATCCTTGAGATATCATATGAATCAACATTCTGCAGCTCTTAACTACCAAGTGAGACCTTACTTTCCCCATATTCTACAAAACAGAACAAATGAGTGAGCAGAGTCAAGAATAGTTTCAATACTATAGGATGACGAGAGTCACCTGTGCCATGTGAACAAACGATAGTTTATTTGGACTCTGTGAATTCACCTGGAATAACTACCATTTTCTGATTGCATATTCATAATCACCAAAATGAGTTAAATCCCAAAAAATGGGCACAGAAATGCTTGAAAAGTCCACTTTTCATCATGCTTTAAACTAGTGATAACTAGTCTGTTCCGAACTGCTAATCCTAGTCTGCTCATTCTGCCTATAAACAAGGAGTTTTGCTCTAGTGATCTTCAACTGAATTCTGCAGAACTTTGAAGAATCTGAGAGAGAGAGAGTTTCTCCCTGTTTTCACACCATCCATTGACACCATAAACACTAGGCAGAGGGAAGTAGTTCCACAATCCTGGGAAATTCTGGGAAATGAGTGCCCATGTTTTAAAACACAAAATAACAACAACAAAATGACAGAGGCTCCTTCAAACCCATCTCCTTTCTGTGCCAAACAATGAAAAATTAGACAAAATAAACTAAAATGAAACTATTCTATGGTGCTCTCTAATGCAGGTAAAGCAAAATATTTGATAGGATATAAACACCTACTTTTAGATTTCTGTACCATTGAAATATTTGACCTTTCTCGTTTTAACAGCCAGACCCCCCTCCCTGGCACATGAAATATAACAAACTGTGCTCGAAATGTCCCTCTGTTTTTAAAGCAGTGCCATATGAGACAAGAAGAAGAAGAAGAAGAAGAGGAAGAAAAGTCTCACATTCTTGGAATCAAACCCGGTTCTCCCAGATTAGAGTCTGCACACTTAACCACTGCACCAAACTGGCTCTCAAGAGGAAGTGGGGGAAATAAGCAAAAAGTCTCACATTCTTGTTTGAAGCCCAGCCATTATCAGCCATAGCATTAAGAGGAACTGCAAACAGACAATCTATCAACTTTGCTGGATCTTACCCTCCTTGTAACTATTGGGTCGATTTCTTTGGGATCTCTGTATGCAAGCATCATTAAATCAGCATTCAGCGTCCTTATCCTCTGAAATCTCATACGAATATAGTGAGCAGAGGTAAATTCTAACAGTGCTGGAGAAGGGTCATCTGCACTTGGCCGTCCATTGATCAAAGACGTGTGAATCTACAATACACAGTAAAATTGAAGGGATCAGATTATATGAATATTCTCAATACTTTTATAACTACCAGGACTGCCATGCAGGTCATCAACAGTGGCACAGACAACAGATATTCTCCCAAAAGATTGCTTTTCTGTCTTTTTCCTCTTCACACTCACCATTCTAACATTCTTCTGTGTAAATTAGGCATTCTGATGATTGTGGTGGTTGACCAGCTGTTCGAACAAAAAGGTAAAAATTCCAGAGATCTTGCTGCATAAATATAGGAGTATGGAGAATAGCAGGTAACAAGTATCACCCTGAAATCCTATAATCCAGAGTCCAGACTAGTATAGTAGGAGGACTCCATCTTAGTATTAGTCAGGTAGTCAAGGAACTTTCATCAACTTATCATGTATATAAAACAAAATAAAATGCTGTCTCACAATGAGGTAACAAGGAAAATATGTAACCCTTCTGCCTAAAAGCTTTTTTTATTACTCCATGAAATCACCCTAAATCCATAAAGAGTAACCAGGGCTTGCATGCAATTAAAAGAAATTCCTGCACATTTATTGAATATCCAAAATAATAGTGAACTGTCAGGACAAAATTTATGCAGCCTCTTTAGGAACCTGCCTGAGGCAGCTTACAAACAAATAAGCATTAAAAGATATTAATTAAAATTCAGCATTAAAAACCCAGCCAAGTATAAAAACATAGACCATAAAAACAGACCAGTGACAGCTTAAATGAATAGGTCTACGTAGAAAACATATTTAATTAGATAGGAGAAATATTTATTTCAGGATACAAGTAAATCCAATCACTACTTGCAAGAAAACATGAATGAGAAAAATACAAAAGAACTTTTTGACTTCTGGATGACTTTGAATGAAGCCATTCAGTTCTAAATAGACTTTCATTTCTCACCACTGGTGGGCAGTTCCCCCCCCCCTTTGTGCTATTGCACTTTTTTACATGTTATTTTGAAGGGCTGCCTTTTCCTTTATCTTGATGCTCAGAATGAGCATGATGTCATGTGGACATGACCTTTAATGGAGGGACTTCCTGTTTTCCAGATGGGGAAAATTTACTGAATTACAATTTCAGAAAAATCCCAGTACAATATGCGCACACACACACACAAATACACACACACAATTATTGCACAGTGTTGCAATATATCATGTGTGTTTTCTTAAACCTCTGCTGGTTCCAGCATGCATAATTATCATTGAAAGCTTCAGCCTGATATAATGCTTTGTTTTAGCTTCAACAGTAAGAGAGAAAATGGAAAAAAATTGAATGACAAATATACTTCAAGGGAATTGAATTTCATATTACACTGTGATTTATTAATAACCACTGCTTTGACAATGAACAATCTCTTTAAATATCTTACAGAAGACAATGCCTTTGACAAATTACTTTTCATCCAAAAATGACAAATACAAGAATTGCACTGCTGTAGGAAATAAAAGGATATATGAAAGAAGCAATTTTAAGTTTCAGGTGAAAGTGGATAAAGGAAGTGATGTATTGAAAAAGGAGAAGTTTTGTTTAACAAGGGTGAGGTGTAGTTGTCCAGCATATAAGAGTATTTGCTAAACAATTCATTAAGTTGACATTTGCTTATATTCCTATGGGAACTGAGTTAGTTGAAGTAGAATATGACATGAAAAGCTCTTGACATTTTACTGCATTTTAAGTAGTTCAGCTTTACACTCATTAACAATCAATGAAGCATAATGTAATAATTTGTTAAATAATTAATGATGAATGTGTTAAGAAAGGAATCTTTATTAGGAATTCTAAATGCTATATAGGGTATTGTATATTGTATATATATTATACATAGCTGCAAACTCATAAATATGCTAGGTGGCATTCCAGAATGCACAAGGTGACTTCAGGATACAGCACCCTCATTTTGCAAGTTACCTCATAAGTGGCAGGGTTGTTGGGTGTTTTTTTTTTAAAGAGTCACCTGATGTTTCTCTTATGTGTATATAACTGATCCCTGATGTGGGTTTCCAGTTCCAATGAGTGGACAGAGAGGGCATCTCTCACTGTAGTTCAGGTGCAATGTCAAGACTGTAATTTGATACTATTCATATGTTTCTGCAAGCAATAGAATTATGCTGTTACAATGCACTTGTTTTTTTATTCTTCATCGTTTCCTTTCTATTGGTACATATTCTATTCTAGGGGCGTAGCCAGGAATTCCTGGATGGTGTGGCAGGGCTGGGGCACTGGGGCACAGGAGTGGTGGCAGGCTGCCTTGACCACTCACCTCCACCCAGGGCTGCAGCCACAGGGGAGCGTGTGTGGCTAGCTGGAAGGCAGGGAAGTGCCTCTCCTCCCTCCCTGCCTCCAGCCCGCCAGCTGCTCTTTGGAAATGCAGCTCCAGCTCTGTGCCTCTTCTCCCTCTTCCTGATGCACGCCTCTCGTTCCTCCCTGCCTCCAGCCCACTGGCTGCCCTTTAGACAGCATGCCCGGCCTTGCAGGCAGCCATTCCCAGCATGACACAGAGGATGAGCAGGCGGGCGGCAGGGGATGGGTGTGGCAGGCAGGCACTGGAGAGGCTGGTGGCAGTGGGGAGTAGCTAATAAGTGAGGGGGTGTTGCCCTGAAATGCCTCGATGTAGCTACACACCTGCTCTATTCATGCATATTGGGTTATTCTAGGGCAGGGGTCCCCAACCTTTTTGAACCTGTGTGTATTTTTGAAATTCTGATACAGAGTACTGAGTGCAACAACAAAATCACTGCTACAGGAGGTGGAGCCAACCATAAAATGGCTGCTGCAGGAGATAGCCAACCACAAAATACCAGGCAGTAAGGTTGTAAGTCTTATTTTACCTCTTCAACATTTCAGGAAGAAGCTCTGTTAAACAGGATGCCTTTTAAAATGAACATTTAAAAAAATATTTTCTTGCATACACACAGTAGCACAGTGAAGATTTTTAATCAATATGTTTCAGTTAACACACATAATCCAAAGATAGTACAGCCATATAGATACAAGTTTATACCCAATACAAAATAGGAGGTACATTATAAACATACCTGTAAATAAAATTCTAAAGCATTTCACATTCTTAAGGTAATCTAGAAAAGGCCTGTTTTGCACAGCACCAGTTGTAGAAATTATGTTAGAAATCACAAGGAGTAGGGCTTTTTTCTGTTGTGGTGCCACAGCTTCTCAGGAGGCACACTTAATTCTGATGCTGATAGCCTACTGAAGAAAACTAATGACGTTTATCAAAAGACTTTGGTGTGATATGTTTTTAAATTGCTTGCATTTGGCTTTAATTATGGGCTACCGTTGTGCTTTCTATTATTTTTAACTGGTTTTATGATTTGCAACCTGCAATGGTTCTATTCTTTGAGAAAGGTGGACAAGAAATATACACTGAGCATCAGTGTTCACTGAGCATCGGTAGCTTGAAGGCTGGAGGCGGAATAGACCAGGAGATAGAATATTTGACATTGATATTCCAATGTCTGTGGGTATAACTGATCCCAGGGCAAACCCGACACAGCTAATTACTGTAGAGTTTGTTTGGGATCCCTCAAGGAGGACTTCAGTGTTTATTCAGGTATATTGCATCAGTACAGAGTTCACTATGAGGAAGATATCACAAAAACAACCATTTGATCCTCACAACAACCCTGCGAGGTAGATTTCACTGAGAGTGTGTGGCTGGCCCAAGGTCGCCCAGCAAGCTTCCATGGCAGAGTGAGGATTCGACCAATAAACACAAACTGGGGAAGTCGCTACCAATGCAGAGGAATATATTGAGAAAATACATCAAATAATACTTAATATGCAAAATCCAAAATGGTACCATTCAAAAATGTAAGTCCAAAGATTACAGTATCAGATATGAAGTCCAGAATGGTACAATACAAAAATTCAAGTCCACAAATTTCCAAAGATTAAAGATTTCCAAAGATTTACGAGGAGTCCGGCTTCAACTTTGTTTCAAGGGAAGACTTCATCAGAAGTGATTTAACACCAAGTTGTATGAACTTCTTATTTATCAGGTAAGCAGATTGTTCTTTATGTTGCTATGTGGTTGTTATCTGGGACTAGCCCTTCCCTTACTTTAGACACTTCTTATTAATGGGCACATCTTTGTAAGAGGCATCTTGGAGTTTAAAGCATATAGTAAACAGCCAAATTCTTCAGGATTTCCTCACAACAGATAAGCCAGATCTACAAACGAGGTCCCAAGGAGATACATGTCCTCATCAGCAGTGTTCCCTCTAAGCTTGGTTAGTGTGAGCTAGCTCACAGTTTTTTAGCCTCCGGCTCACACATTTTTGTCTTAGCTCAGGAAGGATGGCTCCAGAACAAACTAATTTATGCAGCAGCCAAATTGCTCACTCACAACTTTAATGCCAGTAGCTCATAAAGTAGAATTTTTGCTCACAAGACTCCACAGCTTAGAGGAAGCATTGCTCATCAGCGACGAGATGATACAGAACTTTCAAGATGATTCATGTTTTGTCTTGGGCACAATGAAAGCTGAAACCAATGACAGTTACTACATCATCTTAAAATACATGGGCGATTTGAACATAACCACCTCTCCTTGTGCATACTCAGCTTCATCATCTGTCTTGGCACCTGGATACCGACAAAATATCACAAAAACAAGTGAGACTCATCTAGTTACCACAGCATATTGCCTCTTGTTAGGTGAACATTTTGTATCGTTGCTGGTAAGCACACCATGGCTTGTTCAGTGTTCAACAACATGGCTACAACTGCCACGCTGAAACTTTGCAATTATGTGTCATTGGTTGCGGAAGAGCTGCCTATCAAGTATGGCTGCAACAGTTTGGGGGGCAGAAATGTTTGTGATGATAATGCTCTGGGCATCCCTGGAAGCAAGCATCCATTCTGAGCCCGTTCGCGGGGAGGGCGGGGTATAAATATCATAAAATAAATAAATAAATAAATTCTGGGAAGGCCATTCATCTCAGCTGTGCAAGCGTTCTGGATGTGGACTTGGTTAGTAGAGCCAAAGGGATTTCCAAGTTTTGGACCAATTTTTTGGATAAAAGACTTGGTTCTTGTTCGGGGGGAAAATTAAACAAACTGTTCTCAAGTGATACACTATTAGAAATGCATTACACATAACTCAAATTGGTACCCTCCCCTATTAAAATTTTGCTATGCCCAGCCCTAAGTGGCCTTTGAAAGAATTTATCATTTTTGAGATACTAAGCTTTCACAGCAAAATGAAAATATTCACCAGTTTAAACAACTTTGAATAGACAGCACTGCATACCCTCCAAGACAAGACAGCATTGCATACCCTCCTTTGTTCAGAAAAGAACACTTTGTGCAACATTGCTAAAGAGCTGGAATTGTGTGTGTGTGTGTGTGTGTGTGTGTCTAAAATGTCTTGGGAATGACTACGCACTGTGGATTTTCTGGCCAAGTATCTAACTTCAGATACCAAAACTGTGAGTAGGAAAAACAAAATGTTTTGTTAAATCCTCCAAGAACTTACCATATGGTGCATAAGTTTAAATAGAAGTGCATGCATGTCTTAAAATACAGAAATCTAAATTTCATTTTTTAAAAAGCTTACAAGTGGGCATCATATTTCATAGCACAGTAGAAGGTTTTTATTCTTACATTACTATAAGTGAACAAGCTAGATTTTTTTGGAAAATTTAGGCATCTTTAATATTTTATGAGATCTGTGAGTCCAATAAAAAAGGCTTAGTTTCTAAATTGTATAAAATGATAATACTTAGTCAACAGGCAGGTTATCATACCAGGAGAAATGGCAGAAAGACTGTAAAATCACTTTAAATGAAGAGATCTGGGGAAAATTATGGGCATCTATAGATTATAAATAATCAGTTTTATCAATAAAGCTTCAGACATTTAAGATTCTTACTAGATGGTATTATACACCTAAAAAGCTTTCTTATCTAAATACTGATATTAGCCCATATTGTTTGAAGCAATGTGGATGTATAGGTTCCTATATCCCCTGTTGGATGGAGTGTGATATAATTTGAAAAATTTGAATATAATTATACAAAAAATAGCTCTAATTACAGGTCATACTCTTGACCTGACACTTGAATCTTTATTTTTAAGTTATAAGATAGACAAAATTTGCCCATATCAACGAAGAGTAACAATCACAATATTACTGAGAATAGCCAAAATGACCATAGCCCATTGCTGGAAAAGTCCAATAGCTCCTCCGCTCTCTTTATGGCATAGGAAATTATGGGAACATTACATAATGGCAAAGATAACTGAACAGTTTGGATTTTAAATCTGTAGAGAAGTATAAATCAGATTTTGAGTCTATTTGGTACCCTATACTGAACTATTTAGAACAACATGGTGAAATTTTTTAAAATATCGGATCTATATAGATTAGTTTCAATTTTTAATTTTTAAAGTATAATAGAAATAATATAAGTATTTGAAATTAGATATTATTTCTTTATAGTTTCTGTTAATTTGTTGTACATAATTTTAACTGTTTGTGATTATTTGTGCAATAAAAAACTTTAAAAAATATTTTATGAAATCTAATTCATTCCCAAATATTAGAATAATCAAAAGTGAAAGCAGTAAGATGTATTTTCAGGGAACCAGTTTTCAGGTTAGTTAAAATACAAGGCACCAGATAATCAAACTTCTTTAGCATGAATAGTTTGGCAAACCATTTCATCATAGAATAGTTTAGGAAACAACCCACATTTCTTTTCTTCTGTTACCCAGTAAACAAGAAGGGTACAAGAAGTGTGTCCCCAACCCTGGCCTTGAAATTATTTGTCTAAAAATGAACAAGTACAGGTTACAGTGAAAGAGTAAGTACAGGAAAGAGTAAAGTTAAGTCCTAAAGTCATAATATCCCTTTTACTGGCTATGAAAAGGGACAAAGGCAGTAAAAGAGGCAAAATTAAATACAATAAAAACAAAGCCATTCCTGGTATGAACAGGAGTTGTATCCAAATGTGCCCACCCACAGCTAATCCAATAGAATCGACTTGTGTTTAGTTTCATGTACAGTGTCCCTTGGTAAGAGGAAAAGAAGTTGCTTTAGACAGAATGGTATGGGGAGGGGGATGAGGGAAAAGGATGGCAGAGAAAGGGGGTATCGGAATAGGATTCATGTCTAGACAGGGAGAATTTTGGATGGTTGAAAGGAGGAGGATAGACAGCTTCAGCAAACAGATGAAAGTGAAGGAAGGTAAGGAAAGATAGAGGTGACCAGGCTAAGCCATGGTGGTAAGGGAAGCGTGAGTGTAGAACAAGTGAGAAGACTGGGCGTTTATTCACTCATGTATTTAAAAAAATGTACACCTGGGTAGCCTATGGAGGGCAGGGTTTGGGCAAGGTTTGGGCAGTGCCTGGCAACCTTCAGGTCCATTGCCTGGCAACCAGCAGGAGGACTGTTGGTAGGGATATGGGAGATAACACTGATAAAGTCTTGTCACTCCACCAGTATCTCCTGACCACTATTGATACAGTAAAGGAACTGGAAGCCCCTTGTCCACCTTCAGGTCATACATTGGACCATTTCCGCTGGCTCTCTCAGGAAGATGTCAAAAAGGTCCTGGCAGCTGTGAGGCCAACCACTTGCCTCCTTGACCCATTTCCATCCTGACTGGTTAAGGCCTGCAGGGATGGTATCCACACACACACACCCCCGGGAGATACCATCAATCTGTCCCTTTCATCTGGGACCTTCCCAATGGGGTTAAAGGAGGCAGTGCTTCGTCCGCTCTTAAAGAAAGCAACTCTGAACCCAATAGTCTTAGCCAACTACCACCCAGTTTCAAATTTATTGTTTCAGGATAAGGTAGTTGAGGGCAGTGTTCCCTCTAAGCTGAGTTAGTGTGAGCTAGCTCACAGTTTTTTAGCCTCTGGCTCACACGTTTTTGTCTTAGCTCAGGAAGGATGACTCCAGAGCAAACGAATTTATGTAGTAGCCAAATTGCTCACTCACAACTTTAATGCCAGTAGCTCATAAAGTGGAATTTTTATTCACAAGACTCCATTGCTTAGAGTGAGCTTTGGTTGAGAAAGTGGTGGCTGAACTGGCTGAACAAGTCCAGGCTTTCTTGGATGATGCATCTATCCTTGACCCCTTCCAGTCTGGTTTCCATCCTGGTCATGGGACAGAGATGGCACTGGTCGCCCTTACAGATGACCTCTGGAGGCACCTGGATCGGGGCGGGGCGGTGCTGCTGTTATTGCTAGATTTGACGGTAGCGTTCAACACAGTCAACTATGATCTTATGATCCACAGCCTCGCCGACCCCGGGGTTCAAGGGACTGCACTTCAGTGGTTTTCCTCCTTTCTCCATGGTTGGGGACAGAGGGTGGTGCTTGGTGAGAGGGTCTCCCTGCAACACCTACCTGAATGTGGTGTGTCGTAGGGAGTGATCCTCTCACCAATGTTGTTTAACATCTACATGTGCCCCCTTGCCCAGTTGGTCCATGGGTTTGGGTTAAGGTGTCATCAATACGCAGACGACACCCAACTCTGTTATTGGATGGCTGCCTAGACTCCGCCCCAGAGATTCTGACTGAGGCACTGGAGACCATGGCTGGTTGGTTGCAGCAGAGCTGGTTGAAATGCAGTCCAATGAAGATGGAGGTCCTGTAACTGGGGGGGAGTTAGGACGGGGATTGGGCTGCCCACCCTGGATGGTGTGCCACTTGCACTGGCCCAGAAGGTGAGGAGCCTGGGGGTGATCCTGGATGCCTCACTTTCTATGGAGTCCCAGGTCACCACAGTTGCCAGATATGCCTTTTTCTATCTCCCACAGATCAGGCAATTGGCCCCTTACCTCTCCCCCCAAGACTTGGCTACAGTGACCCATGCAATGGTCACTTCCAGGCTTGATTACTGTAACTCGCTTTATGCAGCCTTGCTCTTGAGACTGAACCGGAAACTCTAAGTAGTCCATAATGCAGTGGCATGCCTGCTGACAGCATCGCCTGTGCGGGCATGCATTCAGCCGGTATTGTGCCATGTGCACTGGCTACCAATTTAATCCGGGTCCATTTCAAGGTGTTGGTACTAACCTTTAAAGCCTTCTGTGGCCTGGGACCAACATATCTGAAGGACCACCTCTTCCCATATGTGCCTCAAAGAGCCTTGCGCTCACAGGATCAACATTTTCTGGTTATCCATTTAGCTTCATCCAGGGCCAGTGCTTTTTTCTGCCCTGGGCCCCGGCTTGGTGGAATCAGTTCCCACTGGAGATCAGGCACCTGCAAGACCTTTTATCATTCCACAAGGCCTGCAAAAGGGAGCTGTTCCACCAGGCCTTCAGTTGAGGTGGTGGGCATCCACCTCAGTTGGCCTCCCGGCTTTAGTTCCCAACCTGTTGAAAGAGCCCATCTGATTCCACCAATTTATATTGCTACTACCAATTTTATTGTTTATTGTTTTTATGATTTTAACATGATTTTATTGTAATGAGTTTTTGACTTGATTTTTTGTATATTTACTATATATTGCAAAAAAAATCAAATAAATTATCTAAAATTTAACAATTAACAAATGTATTCAAATCAAAGAGAAAATCTTCAAACATAACTCATTCACTGCACTCATTTTTTTAACTTTTAAAAAAAATTCCTGGCTTTGGCTGTGGCACAGTTCTAAATGATATCTAATTCAGTGATTTAACAAAGTCACTATCAGTGCTCAGGAGGGATGAAGCAGTGTGATGTTCTTAAGTCATGTTGAAAGAAAGGACATTCTTCATCCCTTGTTAGACGACAGTAGGAATGTCCTCTGCTATAGTCCGTGAACATTAGTGACAAATAGAACTGTAGTTTCAGCATTTGGGAAACATTCTATCACATTCGATTCTGTGATAACACAGCAAATCCAAACACATTTGCTTTCATCACCTTTAATATCTAAGAAGGAAGTGAATTCAACACATTGCTGAAATCCTTTCGTAAAATCCACTGGGAGATTGTGTATTTCTGATATAAACATATGAAATATCTGCACTGACTGGGAACTTCAAATATAAAGCTTGGCATTTGTCAGGCCACTAAAGGTTTTGTCAACATGACTGTAGGCCTTGATTCTGTTTTCTAATGTACTCTTTCCTCTGTGACTAGTTTCTTCCCTTTGTGACTAGTAATGCTTATGAAGATCATGAACTATTCACCTGGTCTGCTATGTAGCACATAATGGACAATGACAATCTGATTATTT
>NW_015169780.1:1373141-1382826 GCF_001447785.1 Gekko japonicus | reverse complement strand
AAGAAAGTGAAAGTGGCATGCAATGCAGAGGGGAATTTCTGTTCCAACGTGGGTATGGTAAAACAACGGAGGGAAAAGCCAATGCAGAATCGCCCATAGACAGGAGTACAGGGTCCCCAATTGGACCTAAAGCAGCTTACACCATCTTCCTGTCCTCACTACAACCTATGAAGTAGGTAAGGCTGGGAGTGTGTGACGGGTCCAAGTGAGCTTCCACAGCAGAATAGGGATTCAGACCTGGATCTCTCAGCTCTTAGACTGAAACTCTAACCACTATACAAGACTAGGTTCATTTGTTGGTTGCTGTTGAATAGTATGTATGTTCATTGTTTAATATTGTAGGTTTGTGGTTTAAATTGGATTTATAATTTATATTGAATTATCTTGTTGTAAACTTTTCTGAGTCCCCACGTAAGTGGAGAAGGGCACTCAAGAAATCCAATGAAATAAATAAATTAAATAAATAGCAAACAGCCAGGCCTGCCAGTGGTTGCTGCTGGTCCTGGTCCCGATGAGTCCTCCCTTGAAGGTCATGTTTGACTGTTAGGGTATAAGATCATGATGCAATTCATACATACAATGCATATTTTAATACGTACATTAAATATACAGACTAACATACTGATTTATTCATGCACAACTTATGCTGAAAAATACATACATTTTATGGGAAAACCTGAGTTTGAGGAAACAGATCTGGTACAAAAAGGTGGTATACAATATAAGATAAAATATAAGAAACATAAAATACTTTTAAAGTATCTAGGAGCAAAGCCATTTCTCCACAACACCATCACAAAAATGTAGATTTTCATTAAAACACTTCGAATCTCAATCAAATGCCCCCTGGAACAAGCAAAAGGCACTTGGAGATTTTGGATACCCTCAGCCCTTACCAAGAGTATTCAATACATTAGGGAAGGGTCAGTAGTTTCCCCTCAGGTCAGTATAATATAGTGGATAAAGTGTTAGGCTTGAATCTGGGAGATCCAGGTTCAAATCCCCACTGTGCCATAGAAACCTCCCTCTCAAGGTTGTAGTGAGGATAAAAATGGAGGAGAGGAGAATGACATTAGTTGCTTGGGGTCCCCACTGGGGCAGAAAAGAGAGGGTACATATATAACCCTGGCTTGCATACCTACATGCCATCTCTTTTCAACCAATAGCAGCATCCAGTAGCTCAGCACATTTTTTTAAAAAAAATCTTCAAATATTATCATCTGATACTCATAAGCAAGGTTTTCATTATGGTTAAATGTTGAGATGCTCTTATTCAAGGCAGCATTTTCATTCAGCAGATCAATAACCAGCTAGTTATTCAATGTTACTTCCCTATAAGGCTTTCTTCCCAATAGAATAATGCATCTCTTCATATTTGTTCATGTCAATGGATCAAGAAAAAAAGGTCTCAATGTCTTCCCTTTTTAAGAACATAAGAACATAAGAGACGCCAATGTTGGATCAGGCCAAAGGCCCATCCAGTCCAACACTCTGTGTCACACAGTGGCCAGAAATACCAGTGCCATCAGGAGGTCCAGCAGTGGGGCCAGGACATTAGAAGCCCTCCCACTGTTGACCCCCCCCCCAAGCACCAAGAAGACAGAGCATCACTTGCCCCAGAGCCCCTAGCTATACCTTGTGGCTAATAGCCACTGATGGACCTCTGCTCCATATGCTTATCTAATTCCCTTTTGAAGCCGTCCATGCTTGTAGCACCCACCACTTCCTGTGGCAGTGAATTCCATGTGTTAATCACTCTTTGGGTGAAGAAGTACTTCCTTTTATCCGTTCTAACCCGACCGCTCTGCAGTTTCATGGAGTGCCCACGAGTTCTTGTATTGTGAGAAAGGGAGAAAAGTACCTCTTTCTTTACCTGCTCTTTCCCATGCATAATCTTATAAACCTCGATCATGTCACCCCTCAGTCGTCTTTTCTCCAAGCTAAAGAGCCCTAAGCGCTTTAACCTTTCCTCATAGGGAAAGTGTTCCAACCCTTTTATCATTCGAGTTGCCCTTTTCTGCACTTTTTCCAAAGCTATAATATCCTTTTTAAGGTGTGGTGCCCAGAACTGCACACAGTATTCCAAATGAGGTCTCACCATTGATTTATATAGGGGCATTATTATATTGGCTGATCTGTTTTCAATACCCTTCCTAATAATCCCCAGCATAGCATTGGCCTTCTTTATTGCAGTCACACACTGTCTCGACATTTTCAGTGAGTTATCCACTACAACTCCAAGATCTCTCTCTTGCTCAGTCTCTGCCAGTTCAGACCCCATCAATGTGTATTTATATTTAGGATTTTTGGCTCCAATGTGCATCACCTTGCACTTGGCCACATTGAACCCCATTTGCCATGTTGACGCCCACTCGCCCATCTTTGACAGATCCCTTTGGAGTGCCTCACAATCCTCACTGGTTTTCACCACCTTGAACAACTTTGTATCATCCGCAAATTTAGCCACTTCACTGCTTACTCCCATCTCCAAATCATTAATGAACAAGTTAAAAAGCAGTGGACCAAGTACTGATCCCTGTGGTACCCCACTGCTTACCACCCTCCACTGAGAAAATTGCCCACCTACACTCACTCTCTGTTTTCTATGAACTAGCCAGTTTTTGATCCATAAAAGGACTTGTCCTTCTATCCCATGATTTTTGAGCTTACTTATGAGCCTTTGATGAGGAACTTTATCAAAAGCTTTCTGGAAGTCAAGGTAAATAATATCTATTGGATCCCCCTTGTCCACATGTTTGTTCACCCCCTCAAAGAACACTAATAGGTTAGTGAGACAAGATCTTCCCTTACAGAACCCATGTTGAGTCTGCCTCAATAGGTTTTGTTCATCTATGTGCCTACTAATTCTTTCCTTAATAATGGTTTCCACCAATTTACCCGGTATCGACGTCAGACTGACTGGCCTGTAATTTCCCGGATCTCCTCTGGAACCCTTTTTAAAGATGGGAGTGACATTAGCTACCTTCCAATCCTCAGGAATGGAGGCAGATTTTAAGGAAAGATTACATATCTTTGTCAGGAGATCTACAAGTTCATGAGGTTCTTTCTAATGAGGGAATTACTCAGGAACTTTTGGACTTAAAAACTGTGGATTCCAACATGATCTCCATTTATGAGGAAATTGTGAAATGTTTAAAATCTGCACTCCTCAAGGGGAGTTCTGTTAACTCAACTTCTACTCCCCCGAAACGAGTGGTTTGACAGAGAATGTGTACAATTTAAAAGATATCTGATGAGATGTAATAGAATAGCTAGAAGGGTCAGGGATCCAGAATCATTTAGGATCCTGGGTAGAGCAAGGAGTCAGTATAAAGATCTTCTAAAGGAAAAGAAGCAGGCATCTGTTGCTCGTTTATGGGCGGAACTCCAAGAGGCAACAAACAGTAGGAGTGAGGGCAGATTTTGGCACCTGATTTCTATTGGTCTTGAATGTTGAAACTTGGGGAAGGATCCTGGTATCCAGGTTGAGACATGGTTTGAGCATTTTTCAAAGGTTTTTGGTGGTGAGGGTAGGAATAGTCAGGTTAACCTCCCTCCACCCATCACAACTCCTTGGCCTGCAGTCACAGAGTCAGAAGTGAGGTCGTTAATTGAATCTTTGCCCAGCGGTAAATCTCCGGGCGAAGATCTGATTCCAGCAGAGTGTTTTAAAACAAATATTGACTGATGGCTACTGATGTTAGTGAAACTTTTCACCCTAATTGACAGAATGGGCAGACTGCCAAAGGGATGGACCACGAGTATCATCGTCCCAATTTACAAGATGGGTGATCAGAACGAGCTAGGCAACTATAGGCCAATTAGTTTGTTGCCAATTGCCTCTAAACTATATAGTAAGCATTTAAAAAATAAATTAGAGGATTATGTTACTGATAATAATTTAATCCATCCCCTCCAAATAGGGTTCCAAAAAAGTCATTCTACCATCAAACACTGTCAAACTCTATATACCTTGGCTTCAGAGGCCATTAGAGGCCCTACGAAAACTCTATATGCAGGCTTTATCGACCTGGCTTAGGCGTTTGACTCTTTAGACAGAGGTAGATTATGGCAGAAGCTTTTGAACATCAACATTGACCCGTGGCTGGTATATCTGATTAGCCAGCTACATTGTGGTACCAACATAATGGTTAAGGTCGGGAGAGAAGGCTTACTCACAGAGGACATCCAAGTGCTGAAAGGGGTGAAACAGGGTTGCATGTTAGCCCCCACTATGTATGATATTTAAAAGGCATCATAGCTAGTTAAGAAGGTAGGGAATATATGGCCCTGGCCACTGGACAACATAAGGTTCCAATCTTTTTGTATGCAGATGATATGGTCCTTCTGTCCTTAACCAAGATTGGCTTGAGGAGACTGCTGAATAAATTGGGTGAGTACTGCAATGCGGAAGGCTTGTGAATAAATTATGCCAAGTCAAAAGTTCTGGTTTTTAGGAAACGCCCAAAGAAATCTACCTGGAGCATTCTTGGCACCCAGATCGAAAAATGCAGCATGTATAAATATCTGTGTTTAACCTTTTCTGAAAGTCTCTCCTGGTGCCCCCAGCTTACATCATTAAAAGCTGCTGCTATGAAGAATTTGGGGGCTATACTGAAGTTCTAATTTTCTAAGGGAGGAGGCATGGTAGACCCAGTTCTTAAACTGTATGGGAGTAAGATAATTCCAGCCATGCTATATGGATCAGAGATCTGGGGCTGGGGAGATCAGATACTGTCCTCATTAGAAATAGTACAGAATTATTTTATGAGGCGAATTCTCATCTTGCCAAGGGGTGCGCCAGTGGCATTAATAAGGGCTGAACTGGGAATGACCTCGTTGAATGCCAGAGTCAATGTCAGAATTCTATTCTATTGGAGAAAATGTTTAGAACGACCCCAGGATTCCCTGGGGGGTTTAAGTTTTAGTTTGCACCTAAAAGCCTCCAAGAGATTAGGTGACCATTTGGCCTCGATTCAATTGAAATTTTCTATTCCTGATGATCTATTAAGGAATAAAACTTGAGCACAGGAACTGAAGGAATGGGTGTTCAAAAAAGATGGACTTATGGATCAGGATGTGATGGCACGTTGTCTTACGGCACCATTATTCAAGCTTTAAAAAAAGGGATCACTGTAGGTCCCTGTATTTAGAGAAGTTAACCAGCCTGGAATTAAGATTGGCCTTTACAGCTTTAAGATTTAAATCCATGCCCTCAATTATCAGGACTGGACACTTCTTTGGTATCCCTGCCCCCCTTAGACTTTGTCTTTGTGATATGGGGGAAGTTGATGATATATTGTACATTATATTCTGAGATGCCCATGGCATGAAGCCCCTAGGCTAAAGTACATCATCCCTATTATTCTGCAGCATAATGGACTCTCCGATCTGGATCTGATCAAATTTTTACTCTCGGACCTTGACCACTATGTCTCTAGAAGAATGGCGTTATTTGCCTTAGCAACAAAGAAAATCAGAATGAGTTTAGTATTTAATGCAAAGTAGAAGTATAGGAGTATACTGATGTTTTAAAATTGTTTATATTACCATTTTATAGTCTGATGTATTATGTTATGGCCTATGGCTAATACAATAAACTTATACTTGACTAGTACTTGTACCTAGAATACATTAAACTCTGTACAGAAATAAAAGTCAAACAAAGGCCTGTCCATAGACCTGTAATCTACAAAGGTATGAAAGAAAAAAGAGAGTTGAGAAGGAAACTCCGCTTTAGATTGAAAGAGTGGCATCAGAGTTTTTTTCAAACCTAATGAAGGGGGAAACAAGCCCAAAACCAAGAAGACGAAGAATTTAGAAGTTAACATGAGAGGACATAAATGAAAAGACATGAAGAAACAAAAGAATAGAAATCATGGGGGGAAATAAGTGACTTTTTAAAATTGGGAAAGAAGATTAATATTAAAGACAAGAAAGTCCAAAACATTTGGGACGAAAGAGGATATAGTAAATTAGGATTACTGTATTCTGAAAAGCAAAAAAGAGGACATATTTCCCAACTAACTGCTTCAAAACAAATTATCACAATGACAAATCTAGTTTTAAATATTCTTATTTTTATGCTGTGATAATTGCTACTAACTAGGAATTTTCCTAACCTTCCAACCCAAGAAGAGGACATTTTCATCAGTTTTTTAAAAAGAGCCCAAAAGAGGATGGACACCAAAAAGGAGGACATCTGCTCCCTCTAAGCTGTGGAGTCTTGTAAGCAAAAATGCTACTTTGTGTGCAACTGGCATTAAAGTTGTGAGTGAGCGATTTGGCTACAGCATAAATGAGTTTGCTCTGGAGCCATCCATCCTGAGCGAAGACAAGAATGAGTGAGCTGAAGGCTAAAAAACTGTGAGCTAGCTCACACTAACTGGTAACCCTAAGTAAAGATAACAGTAGATATGCAGGACAGAGGCCTTGATGAGCAGGTCAGAAATAAGAACCATGCCTTCCAGGATCACAGGGGCTATATTCCACAGTGCACATTGAGATGGGGCTTCAGCCTTCCACTGACACCATTTTCATGAACTGCATAGCCTCAGAAGCTGCTATTGGTTCCATTTGGAAACTTACATGTAGCCATCATTATTCATAAGTTTCCTGACAAATCAAATACCAGTTCCCTGAGGCCCTTTTCCCATGCACACCACGACATGGAACTCTCAGCACACAGGTAATACAAAGTCATTGTAGAGACCTATGGTGTGAATCAGTCACATTTTAGCACAGGCAGTGGAAAAAATACTTGAAAATGTCAAACAGGGGAGAAAAAGATAATTGACTATATCCAAACAATTCTTCCACTGGTGAAAAACGGATGAGGAGATCCCTTTTGACCATAAAAAAAACTTTACTGGGGGTTACTGGGGGTTATGTGATTGCATGAACAGAAGCCAAGTGAGATGGTACTACCATGATTGTGGAAATTATTACAACATAATGTACTTACGTGCTACCAGTTCACATATTTTGTCTATGTGTTCACATGCACACTCCCATAGAGAAAACTGGGCAGTGAAAATGACTGTACATCAGTTATGGGCAAGCACACACTGCTATTATAGAAATATATCAATTATTTTCCAGTGTATGATTCAACAGAGAAGCTGATCAGAGGACAAGGAGGCTGGAAGGAATGAATACCATTCCTTTGTAGTTTGTTTTTGTACATGAAACATCTGTGTAATGGGGCAGTGTTGAAGCACAAGCTGTACCTAAAGTGTCAATTCTGTTTGACTCCAACTGGAACACAAACTGGACAAACATCTCAAAAACACAGATGGGACAGTTTTTACAGTGAAGTCATCAGTGCCTTGAAAATATTGTTACAATTGAACAGAAAGATCAACAAACAGAACGTTCTCCACAGGAAGAGCAGGGATCATTCAAGCCCTTCACATTATGATTCAGATTTTAAGACAGAGCAAGCCATGAATAAACCCACTGCTGCATGGCTGGGTTGAAAAGGCAAGTTCTGCCACATAACACAATTAATTTAAATAGGCTAAATTTATTACTATCGTCATGGAAATAACTGTTCCTGTCACTAACTGAAATTAATTTCTTCAGCAGATTACTATAGTGTTACAAATGTTATACAACTGAAATGATCGCCATAAGTATTAGAGGTTGCCACTATTTTTTGTTATAAAAACTTTGTGCCTTTTAACAGCCACCTCAGTGGCAGACATTCATGAAACTATTTTTAGTCAGGTAAACAGTGAGAAACATAGCAAGTAGTTATGTACTAGTTTATATATATATAATAATATGTGCAAAATATACTTGAGAATCCACTATATTTACAAAAGCTGAAACTCACACACCTGTCAGAATTTACTCCGTTATTCTGTTGTGCTTCATACCTGTTTATCTAACCAAGGAAATTACTGGCTACCAAGGAAGTTAACCCACTGAGCAAGGGCAGTGTGTGTGTGCCTAAATTAACAAGACTGAAATGTAAGAGGAACAACTCAGACTGGGAGTCTAGGCATTCACTTTTGTAAGCTGCGCTGTGACCTCTTCAGAAAGAAAAGATGAGTTAAACAAAGAAAGAAAAAATAATAATTTCCTGCTTAAAAAGTCAAGAAGCCCCATGTCAGATACTGAGATGAAAGAGGACATGCCTCTATGAGTGGCTTCTGCCAAGATCCAGATCAAATATTCACAAGCAAGTGGGAACAGCCTGATGCTATGACTGGAAAGAATCTGCCCATTTGCCTAAAACTAGTTCACCTATGGACAACCAAGTAAAAGACATTGCAGGCCTCAGAGCTATTTTTTTTTGGAGAAAAAGCCCAGCAGGAACTCATTAGCATAATAGGCCACACCCAACACCAGAAACTTATTAGCATATTAGGCCACACCCCTGACAGCACAGCTCATTGGCATATTAGGCCACACCTCCATGTTACCAGAAGTGTGCTCATCCAGCCACACCCACTGTTTGCTTCTTATTCTGTTTACCTTGTTTGTTGTCAAAACCCAGGGCTTTTTTGTAGCAGGAACTCCTTTGCATATTAGGCCACACACCCCTAATGTAGCCAATCCTAATAAGTTTCTGCTGTTGGGTGTGGCTTATTATGCTAATGTGTTCCTGCTGGGCATGGCCACCTTGGGAGCCAGCTGGAACTCCGTTCCTGTGCGTTCCTGCCCAAAAATAGCCCTGGCAGGCCTTATTCAGCTAACAAAGAATTCAGAATTGTGAGGTGTGGGATTTTGACTGTGGAGATGGGAGAGGCAAGGTATCATGACATTTTTATTTAGTTTGTTATTTTTATTTCCCTCATCCATTCTCCCAATCTTTGCTTCTTTATTGGTCTGACTATTTGTGACAACCCTTTCCCCCCCTTTCCTTTCAGTGATATCATATACTTTTCTACATAAATATTTCTTAACTCCCTTCCATATGCTGGTTATATTATTCTGGAACCAGTGATTGGGAATCTCTTCATTGATCTGTTCACTGAGCCCTGAGTGTACAAAACAATTCCTAAAATAAATCTGGAGCTGGTTCCATGTGGTGATGGGAAAAGCCACCCCTGCTGTGCAAACATCAGCAAGTGGGATGGAAGAACCTGGGGGAATCATTCACAACATTTTGATCCACTTATATTAATTTTACCACAGAGAAAATAATTGTGTGAATTTGGTTAAGATTAAAACTCAGACAGTGTAGCTTACCATGCTAAATCAGTTCTACGGACACTAGACATTTAATTGCTCATTAAAATGTTTACCATGTACTCGTAAAAATGAAACAAATATGTACCTTAAAACACTTGCATTCTACAGATACATGAATTTAAAATAACAAATGAAATTTTGTGTTATGCATAACATACTCATATATCAGCATCAGCATAAGATTTGTAACCACTTCTCATTGTTAATATTGTACAAGGAAGTGTAATAACTGAACATGGAGAAGGCCAACTAGATCATCCAATACATTTCACCGTCAAATAGTGCTGGATTGTTCTGAACAGTGTGTACTTTGTAAATTCTTATATTTAAATTATTTCTTTCCATATTATCTTACAGAGCTAAATAATTATGTTATTAATCATTACTTTGTTTTACACATATGTCATTAATGGGAACCAGACTTTTATTTTAAAAAGCCAAAATGGAAAGAAGTGACTGTCTCATCACTAGAGGCAGATTTCCA
>NW_015169780.1:1349459-1373111 GCF_001447785.1 Gekko japonicus | reverse complement strand
TTTCCCTCTTGTTTTTGAAAGATAAAAGTTTTCCAGTAATTTTCTTCCTACTCTGTAACATCTACATTTAACAATATTAATTTCTTTCTGTGCAGATTGGAAAGGTCACAAACCAGGCTTACTGAGCAGCTAAATGGGCACAGAAAGAATCCCAAATACTAGGGGTTTTGTCAGATTCAAAATCTATTTTAAACATAATAATGTCTTTTCTCTTAGTACAGAACTACCATTTCTATCTCAACTGTTTGTCTTTGGGTTAAGACTTTAGAAATCTGTGATTGCATTAAATTCGGCTAAATAGCAGCCTGGTATCCCTATGGTTTCCAACTGCCATCAGATAAGAGGCAGCCAGCATTCAAGTCAGCTAACAAGCCTCTCTCTTTAGCTTCTAACTGAGAACTAGATATACTGGAGATTTGTTTTCAAAAGGGGAAATTCCCCAGTAGCTTAACAAGACAGTAGTTGTGGTGGTATAGTTTTAGGACAGGGGAGTGTTTAATTTTCTCTACCCACATACCCTATTTTACCTTTAAAACTGGACCACTACCTGCCTTTTAAGCTAGTGGGGAATTTACCCATTTAAAAGAATTCTCTCCATAGGTGCAAACTATGAAGGAAGCAGCAGGGCTCAAGCCACCCTCATGGTTTCCCTGCAGGGGCAATGCCCCCTCCGGGCTGCTCAGGCTGTCAGGTATCAAGTTCAGTCAGTCCTGTTTGTCCCTGTAGTAACTTAACAAGTTCCTAGGAAGTACAAAGCTGATTTTGTTTGTTTTTGTAAAGAAAAGAGGGGGACCTTCAGTGGATAATACTGTCTGTGAAGAAACAGCAGAAAGAAAGAGCATGGAAGTGGGGGAGGGAAAGATGAATCCATCTAGCAATCAGGAGGCCTCAGTGGCTGGACTGCAGAATGTATTTCCTGTAGCCTGCAACACAAACTCTGATGTAAGTACAGCTAGATTCAAGCCCAGTAGCACTTTGAGGCTAAGAAGATTTTGAGGTATAAACTTTGGAGAGTCAAAGCTCCCTGCATGGTATCTGATGAAGGGAGCATTGACTCTCAAAATCTTACACCCCCAAAATCCTGTTGGTCTGTAAGGTGCTACTGGACTCAAATCTAGCTGTTCTACTAGGTAGCTACCCTCTGAAACTATTTGATGTAAGTAATGGATAAAGAAAATTATGGTTTAGCTTCACAGATTCAGATACTAATAATTGCATTATTACTGTGTGTTGGTGGCCCTCCCTTAGAGAAAGAAGTAGTCCCATCGCCATTTTATCTTTAGCTAAAGGTGTGGAATAGCATTACCAAGGACCCCCTTCCTACCTAGATGTGTGCTGTCTGCCCTGATTCCATCCTGTCTAAATTTGCCTTGGCAGCCATGTTGGGAGGTAACAATGTGTTGCTTTGGAAAAGGTGAGGTCAAGGCTCTCCTCAGGCTATGCTAATGAGCGGCCAAAACCATGGGTGGGAGATTGATTCACTGATGGTCCATCTGCATGCCCACTCATTGCAAAGACAGACACCCACCTTGGTCTATCAAGGTAGCTTCATCAACAAACACAAGTCCTTCCTGAGTACAAAATCTAATTATTATCAAGCAGCCTGGTGAGCTGATTACCTTTAGCTGACTTTCCCTGAAAGTAGGGCTGCCAGGTCCCCCGGGAGGGCAGAGGTTCCCCTGCTCAAAGGTCCCCCAATCTGCCGGTCCAGATCAGGCCGGCGGGGGGAACCCCGCTCCCAAAGTGCCTGGTTCGGGCCGACATGCCTGGCGCAATGACGTCACCCGGAGGCACATCGCTGGCTAATGCTCTAGCAATGAGCCTGAAAACTCTATGGGACCATAGAGTTTCCAGGCTGATTGCTAGAGCGTCAGCTGGCGATGTGCCCAATGTGATGTCATCGCGGTGAGAGAGCGCTTCATGTGTACGTGAATGTCCCAGGCCGGGACCAGCATTCCCCCACTTTTAACAGTAAGTGACTTAGCAACCCTACCTGAAAGTCTCTCAGTCTACTATTTGAGGCATTATGTCTTTGAAATGCTATAAATATCAGTGCACGGCCAGCCAAAACTGTGCAGTCTCATCCTCTCTACTTGCACAGAGGCTGCCAGCTCTGCCTCTTTTTTCCCCTCTGGGACTTTGGAATATTTTGTTGCCGCACAGTTGCATCCCCCTACTGCTTTACCTCATTTTTTCCTTGGGATCTTTGGAAGTTCTGCCTAAAACCCTTCCTCTCAACCTGTGGATCACTGAGACAGACAACTTACTGGGAGTTAAGGTGATTTTGGTATCCTCAAACCTGCATCTTTACAGAAAAAGAAATGGAGGATATGGGAATATTTCTGTCTTTAGCCATGTGTGTGGGGAGGTGGAAGAGGCTCGTGGCTCAAATGCTGAAAGTTAAGGTGATTTTGGTATCCTGGAACTTTCAGTTTTAAAGAAAAATAAATGGACAAGGTGGGGATATTTCTGTCTTTAGCCATAAGTGCCGGGGGGGGGGAGGCCTCAAATTCTGAAAGTTAAGATGATTTCTGGTATCCTGGGACTTGCAACTTTGGGGAGGGGGGGAGAAATGGAAAAGATTTCTCTTTTTAGCCATTTTTTTTTATCAGTAGGGGTGGCAGATGAAGCTGGTTACCCAAATATGGAAAGTTAGGTGATTCTTCTATCCTGGACACTACTTCAACCAAACAAATGCACCATATTTTCAGATCTGCATATCTGAGAAGCCAGTATTTTACTCTGGATTCTGAAATGCATTTGGATATTGTACTGAGTATCCAGAGTTCAAATCTCCACTTACCCACAAAGCACACTATGTGAGCTTGAGCCAATCACACACTCAGCCTAGTGTGAGGGAAAGAAGGAGGGAGAGGGAGTATTTCCTTTCATACATGAATGGTTTACTCAAATTGTCTCAGTAAAGGAATTCATGACATCTTTTCCCTTCTCTTACAGAGTCCTTTTCCTTTGACTGAGATTCAGATTATCACGAGTGGGGGGAAATATTTTTAAAACTTCATGATTAATTGTTGATGGTATATGGTGTTTGGAAATTGAAATTCAATACAGATTACAAAGTGTGGGCATGGGCCAGGTTCTGTCATGTCCCCGACCCCCCCTCCGGGAAATTGAAAAGTCTATATCCCTGCTAGTTTGGTCACTTTAGATGCAATTTTACATACAATCTGTAACTTTCTATGACTGAACTAAGTTTAACCTAGTCTATGTTTGGATGAAGACCAGTATACATAGTTAGAAACGTGTTTTTAATTCATTAAAGCTAATTAAGAATACTGCCCCTTTTTCTGATATAATAAAACTTTATTTTGGCCTTGAATGCGAGCATTAATACTCAGAATATTGATCTGACTAACTTGCTTTGGTTCTAAATGCCTTTAAATTAAAAGGAAATTCTAGTGTCATGAGACATTTTTCATAGAATGGGTAGATTCTTAATCACAGTAAATTCATTTGCTAAAGAACTTTAGTTACAGTATTGTAGCATATTTTTCTCTTCATATTATGTGTAGATATGCTTTCATAGTTGAAATTGCATGTTTTCAGCATATATATGAACAGAAATACATACATTGTATCACATGGACTGATCTATATATTTTTCACTTACATGCAGAATATTTTTAACATTTAAGCTAGCTTTAACTAGGCCTTAGCTACAGGTCTACGCTATCACATTAGAAGTTTGCGTTCTAACTGAGGAGGAGAAAATATTTAAAATTGCACATTTGGTCATATGTGCCCTAGCCATTGGGGTTAATGGCTTATAGGCACAATGATCCTTGAACAGGCAAGCATCCAAACTAGTAAGCCAGTACACAGATAGCAGAGCAGCTGATGAACGGGCAGGACAGCAGTCAAGCTAGTGAGGAAGTAAGCGAATAAACAGGGATGAACAGTCTAAGAGCAATTAAGTTGCTATGCAAGCGGCAAACTTCCCAGACTGAGGTGCTAAGCAAGAGTCCGACGTGTACAACAATTCACACAGTGCAGACTACACAGGTGGTGTCTTGGTTCCTCATTCTGTCCTTCAGTAAGACACGTGCTGTGGGCTCCCTTCAGTTCCCACATACCCCGACACACAAGCAGAAGGGGCTTCAGCTCCCCCCCTAGCACCATTTCCCCAATCTGAAATGGTCCTGGGGGCACCATTTACTTTATTTATTTAAATTTGAGCTTCTGAAAGTCTCATGCAAAATATATTGGCTTTGTTTTAGGACACTGTATTTGCTACACTCATCAAATTTGCTCCCACACCTCCCCCAGGGAACAGATATCACAGCAATTTTTCAAGTCATGCTGCACTGAATATGTTTGAGTTTCAGGAACTGTAGACATGCTGACCCCTTGACCTTATGGTGTTGACAGTCTGAAACCCCCAGTGTGAAAGGATTAAATCAGGCTGTGGGGAGAATTGGATTTACAGTTCATTTGTAAGTCTCTTTCTCCTTCTCTCCATGCCTTTCTCTATCAACCAATCAGTTTGTCTTGAATGCCTATTCAAGCAGTAAGGCACAAAGGAGATCTAACAGGTAGGCACTGAGAAGTACTAGAGTTCAGCACTCCTGACATTGTTGGCCTGACACTAACACAGATTAAGAATGAGTTATACAGAAAAAGAGGTGATTTTCAAAGAGAGTCAAGACCTACATTGCAAAAATGGAACTTAAAAATGGAGCCAGTTGCTAGCAGATGAACAAATAGAAAATGAAAGCAGTGATACAGCAATAATGTTAACAGTCTAACTTTCAAGCACTCTGTATAATTTTAACTATGGCTACATTTGCTGTCACACAAAAACCCCACATACACCTATTTTGCTTTTAAAGAAGTCTTTTGGGCTATCTATGGATTGTTATAGTTCCCTGGGATTCTAAACATGTGTGTGGTTTTAAACTTCCATTCACCTGGTCAAATTAAACAACAACTGACACATTTATTAAATCAAATTTACAAGAACAGGAAATTATCTTCTAGACCTTACACTTATCATTAAGAAGGGTTATGACTTTGCAGGAATCAGCTGAAGAACTACCACATTACCCATCAGGAAGAAGAAATGCATCATTTTACATTTCCCCCACTATATTCTACAGCACTTTCATTAATAATAAACTTGATGTCAAAAAGGGAAAACTTTGTAACTATGCCTATTGAACAGCACAATGACCAGTTTTGTGTTTACCTTACTATACAAAGAAACTCTTTACAACATCCAGGCAAAATTCAGAATGTATAAAGCAAGGCAAACACTTATCTATAACCAGCTTGAATTGGGGCTGTGCTCATTCTTGAGCATAGCAAATGTCACATAGTTCCTAGTGTTGCCAACTTCCAGGTGGGTCCTGGCAATCTCCCAGAATTACAACCTATTTCCACATTACAGAGATCAGTTAACCCTGGAGAAAATGGCTACTTTGGAAGGTGGAATCTATGGTACTGTACCTTGTTGAAGTCCCTCCTTTCTCAAACCCTCCCCTCCCCAGGTTTCACACACACACACACCCCAGTTGATAATGATTAACTCAAATCTGGCTGCAAGAGCCAGCTAAGCTGATAGGTTGCTAATTGGTTTCCTGACATAGTGGGAGGGAAATTCAAATTTAATGGCCACCATTTAGAATTAATCAATGTCTTGTCAGAGGAAACAAGCCAGGCATTTAAGACTCCAGCAAAAATGATAGGAATAGTAGGAAACTGTAGTTTCAAGTTTCCATACAATTGTTGTAAGTGCAACTATTGTCCTAAAGTTTTCTCACTAGCAGATTGTGGGGGCAAATACACATTAATCATAATTAGATGCAGTTCAATGAAATAAATTAAGACAGCCACACAGTTCTGTCCTGGGCCAGCCTGGTTTAGCTGAGAATCACTCAGCTGTTGCTGATGACATCCACATCAGCACCTCTGAGGCTCAACCAGCTGATGCTGTCAATGACCCGGAGATGGCAGAGGCAGGTCCTAGTGACTCAATTGCCGAGGACAGCATGTGCTCCAGCCCCATGAGCATTGGGAACAAGGAAGAGGTAACCCAGAGAGGCAGTGTCTCAGCAACCCAAGATCTTGGGGAGACTTCACAGGCAGCCTTGCCTCCCCTTTCCCCAGAACCAGGGGAACGCAAGCGGAGGTGGGCATGCTTGGAGCTTCTTGAGAGGAGGTGGAGCACGCGCCTCACTGCCTGGTGACTGCCAAATCAAGAGGAACACCTGGGGTTAATGAGCCAAATGGATGGCTCTCTCACAAGCAATGAGACCCAGCTGTGAGCCATCAATAAAGGATGGGACTTCAGATGGGGGAGGCATGGGAGCAACTTGTCACCTTTCTAGAGATGTGTGACCACATCACCCAGGCCTGTTCCTGTCTGCAACTCCTGAACCTTTGGCTTCGACCCCAGACCTGTTTGATTACACCTCTTGGACCTGCTCAGACTCTGTTTCTTGGACCCTTGTGTATGACTCTTGGACTGAACGATCGACTTTGTGCTTCTGGTTAGTGATTCTGTCTCATTCCCTTGGTCTTGGCTGAGTCTGTTCTGACCCAGGACAAGTTCCTCTGGGCATAGAGTAGGGTTGCCAGGTCCCCTGTGCCCACCTAGGGGGGTGGGGGGAATAGGGTTGCAAAATCTAGGTGGGGAAACTCCTGAAGATTTAGAGGTGGAGCCTAGGAAGGACAGGGACCTCAGTAAGGTAAAATACCATACAGCCCACCCTCCAAAGCATCCATTTTCTCTAGGGGAACTGATCTATGTGGTCTGGAAATAAGCTATAATTCTGAAGGATCCCTAGGTCCCACCTTGAGGCTAGCAGCCCAAAATAGAGGCCGAGGCCTTCCCTTGATGTTGACTCCTGGCTCTGGGATTCAGAAAATTAGTGCCTCTGAATGTGGAGATTCCCCTCAGTCACCATGGCTAGTAGCCATTGACAGACTTATCCTCCATGAATCTATCTAATTCCCTTTTAAAACTGTTAATTCCTGTGGCCATCACTATATCCTCTGGCAGTGAATTCCACATTTTAATCACTCTGTGTAAAGTAGTATTTCCTTTTGTCTGTCCTGAATCTACTGCCCATCAGCTTCACTGGATGTTCTCAAGATCTAGTATTTTGGGAGACAGAGAAAAATTTCTCTTTGTCAGCTTTCAACACCTGATACATAATTTGATAAACCTCACAGAGGTGTCGAACTCATTTGTTATGAGGACTGGATCTGACATAACTGTCACTTTGTCAGGCCAGGCCATGAGTGTCATAAAATGGAATGCCAAATACTGGAGATAATAAACTTACTTACTACTACTAAGGAAGAAGAAAAAATACTGGAGATAATAAACTTACTTACTACTACTAAGAAAGAAAGAAAAGTACTGGAGATATAAACTTTATACATGACACAGACAAACCCAATTAATGATATTATTTTTTTACTCAGAATACAAACAAAAGCAATTGATTCCTAGGAGTAAAAGCAATTGATTTACCGAGGAATCCACAAAAGCTCCAATAAATGTATTTAATCATATGTAAGATTAGGTTTTTCCCCAAGAGATACCATAAAAGGAGGGGTATCTTACATTTCCATACAAATTAATTATGTTTTGTGTGTATATATAGCACCTTTAGGGGATGAGTCAT
Organism: Gekko japonicus; assembly: GCF_001447785.1. Taxonomy (NCBI): domain Eukaryota; kingdom Metazoa; phylum Chordata; class Lepidosauria; order Squamata; family Gekkonidae; genus Gekko; species Gekko japonicus. The sequence continues at coordinate 1,365,459 of NW_015169780.1, read as the reverse complement.
CATCCTCGCAAGTAAATAAGGTAATTTTCCAGCCGCACCCCCCCAATACAGCCAGCCTCAGCAGTTGAGCGCAGCTACAATCTGTCTCTTGCTCTTTGTTTCCTCTCTTCCCTCGTCCTACCTCTGAGGATTTTGAGGAGGCGCACTGGACTTCCCCCTCCATCACCCCATCCCCAATGACAACAACAACCCTGTGAGATGATCCAAGATGAGCAACTGGCCCTGGGTGATCTAGACAATAGGTTCCTAGCTCAGGAGGGAGGGATCTAAACCTGGATCTCCCAGATTCCCCCCCACCCCCAGTTCTCATTTCTCCTGCATTCCCCACAGAAGTGGCAGAACTAAGGGGAAGGCCTGATGGAGAGGCTGTTTCTGAAACCTCCAAGGGGTGCTTGTTGTACTCCCACACCCCCTTTTCTTCATGGGCTGAGAACAGGTGTGGGGGAGAAGGGAGGTCGCCATCCCCCACCCTCTATGACACTCACTCTGCCTCCCGATTCCAGCTTTTCAGAAGTGCGGCAACAACAGCTGAGCCCCTTGGACATGCCCCAGGCCATATTTTTAACCCCCCTCCTCTATCATGTCCACCCCTTAGTCGTCTCTTTTCTAAACTGAAAAGTCCTGGACTCATCAACCTTTCCTCAGAGGGAAAGTGCTCCAACCCCCTAATCATCTTGGTTGCCCTCCTCCATACTTTTTCCAGCTCTGCAATGTCCTTTTGGAGATACGGCGACCAGAACTGTACACAGTATTCCAAATAAGTCTGTGCCATAGATCTATACAGGGGAATTACAATATCGGTCATTTCATTCTCAATCCCTTTCCTAATAATCCCTAACACAGAGTTGCCTTTTTCACTGCTGCACCACCCCACTTTCATTGAGCTATCCACTACAACCCCAAGATCTCCCCCCCTCAGTCTCAGCAAGTTCACTCACCAACACTGAACTTCATTTAGCCACATTGTCGCTCACTCACCCAGTTTGTAGAGGTCCTCTTGGAGCTCTTCACACTCAGCTTTGTTTTTCACCATCCTGAATAATTTGGTTATCACCTGCAAACTTGGCCACTACACTACTCACCCCCAATTCCAGATCACTGAGGAATAAATTAAATAGTACCAGCCCCAATGCCAATCCTTTTGGGACCCCACTGCTTACTTCTCTCCGTTGTGAGGGCCGTCCATTGACCCCTACCCTTTGCTTCCTGATGTTTAACCAGTTTTTAATCCATAAGAGAACCCATCCTCTTATTCCATGACCACTAAGTTTACTCAGGAGTCTTTGGTGAGGTACCTTGTGAAAAGCCTTTTGAAAGTCCACGTGTATTGTCTACAGAAAACCCAGGCAAGCCACAGTTAATCAAGTTCCCAAAGTGGGTTTAACCAAAATATAGTAAGAGATACCTCTGCCATGACAGAGATTCCTCTTGAGGGTTGCAAAAAGTGTCACAAGAAAAAGTAAAAAGTTCCCAAAATCCTAGCTCCAGTTCAGGGTTCGCTCCACTCCTTCAAGCCTCCAATGTCTCTTTCAACAAACTTCAGGCAGATCCAGTGCTGCCATCTTCCCATTGGGGCGGGGAATCCCCCCGGCTCTTGTTTCCAAGCGGTGGGATAAACAAAAAAAAAATCTCTGTCAGGCCAACAGCATTACATCACTTCCAGGTAGAACCTGGAAGTGATGACACATTTCTGGGAATCACCAGAAAACATATGGCTTTACCTCCCCGCTCTGGGTTGGGAAACACCTGGGGATTCTGGGGGTGGCGCCTGAGGAGGGCAGGGTGTGGGGAAGGGAAGGATTTCAATGGGGTAGAATGCCATAGAGTCCACCTTCCAAAGTGGCCATTTTGTCCAGGTGAACAGGTACCTGCTGCCTGGAGATCAGTTGTAATCCCAGGAGATCTCAAACCCCACTTGGGGGCCGGCAACCTTTGGCATGTCTCAGTTAAATCAGGAAAGAGGCCTCACTGACGCAGTGAAAAGGCATTTGGAGAGAAGCCTGGAGTTCTTCCAGAATTACAAATTATCTCCAGACTACATGGATTAATTCTACAGAGAATACAGAGATTTTAAAAGGCAGTTTTAGAGGGTGGACACTATGGTATGACATCCTCAATCCAGACCCTGCCCTCCTCAGGGACCACCCGAAATTTCCAGGTATTCTGAAAAATGGATCTGGCAACCCTATTATGCCTGCCAAATCCTCACATACAAATTGTCCTATATAAAATTACCAAAGATGTAGGTATATAGCTCACTAAACCAAATGTTGATTAGAAAGCAGCATTAACAACAACAAAAATAACAGAGATTTGACCTGCTATTCACATTTGCTGCAAAGGAAATTTTACAAGGCATAAAACTACACATAGCTCACTAGATAATTATTACTAATCCAGAGTATCATTATACTCACTAGTTTTCTAAATATTTTTACTACATTCTTCACTGCATACAATTCTGGGAGAATAGAAAGAATGCTAAATAGGGAAGGAAAATTGGAAAAGCAAAGGAATAGAGAAAAGAGAGGTGAGGTGATAATGAAAGGAATAGAGATTATAGGCTTATTTTTCCTAAATTATTTTTTTTATTTTGTCTAGTTCAGTTAATGTATTTTCATGTTCTACATTAAAAGATTGAAGAGATAGGGAGATAAAATACATCCTTGTCCAACACCTTTGCCAGTTTCTACCATTCTGTTTCTCAGATCCTGCCCTAACAGTAGCTTCTTGTTCCAATTTTAGGTTGCAGCATCCAAACAATCAGATGTTTTGGCACACCCATTTTTTTTAAAGCCAACCATAGCTTTTCATGATCCACAGAATCAAAAGATTTTCTGTAATGAAACACAAGCTGATTTTCTTCTGAAATTCTCTCATATGCTCCAGTAAACAACATAAATTTGCAATATGATCTCTGGTGCCTCTTCCTTTTTTGAACCCAGCTTGATCATATGGAATTTCTCATTCTGTATATGATAACAGTCTTTGTTGTAAGATTTTGAGCATCACTTTACTCACATGAGAAATTAATGCAATGGTCCAAACGTTGCTGCAGTCTTTGATGTTTCTTTTTTTTCAGAATTGGAATGCAAATTGAGCATTTCCAGTCTGTGAACCATTGTTTTATTTTCCAAATTTGTTGGCATATTCTTGTTAGAGTTTGATGTACTCCATTTCTGTGGTTTGGAATAGCTTTATCGATATCCCATCTACTCCTAGTAGTTTGTTTCTCCTAATTGCTCTCAAGGCAACTTTCATTTCACTTTCTAAAATTGCAGGTTTCCCTTCAAAAGATTCTAATGTATTTCATTGTTGATGTTTCAGCATGCCTAACCGTGTTTTAAATTTCCCTTTGATTTCTTGGATCTTGTAGAGCAGATTTCTTGTTCTTTGTTGTTGTTGTCATCATTGTTGTTATCTTCCCTTTTTTTACACTGGTTTTTATAATAGTTATCTTTGTCTCTATGTGCCAGTTGCTGGTACACTATTGAAGCTTTTAATTCTCTTTTTGTCACCTTTTAATTTTGCTTCTTGTCTACTTATAGCAATTTTAAGAGTTTCATTAGTCAACCATTGAGACTTTTCATTCCTTTTGGCTTCAGGAATTGTTTTTGCACATTTGTTGATGATATCTCTGTAGGGTTGCCAAATCGACTTACGTATGCCAGCGGGGGACTTTGTGCTGGCTCCCGGTGCGTGCGCGCCGCATGTACATCACAGGTAAGTGACGTCATGTTTTCCCCTCAAATGGCTGTGCCCCGCCCCCAGCGTGCCCGGCGTCATGACGTCACTTCCCTGTGACGTGCACGCGGGGGTGGGGTTTCCCCCGGGGCCCGATTCCGCGGGGGCGGAAATCGGGCCTCCAAAGCGGGGGGAAATCCGCCCCCTGGGGGGATTTGGCAGCCCTATATCTCTGGTTTCAACCCATAGTTCTTCTGGTTCACATTCACTTGAACTTAGTAATGCAAACCTGTTCTTTATATGGCCTTTAAAGTCTTCTGGAATGCTGTTCAGATTGTACTGTAGCATTAATGTTTTGGTGTTTTTCTTCAGCTTTATTCTAATTTGTGATATTAACAATTCATGGTCTGTATACCATAACCTGTTCCTGGTCTTGTTTTAGCAGAGAGAATAGAGTTTCTCCATCTTCAATTTCCGATTATGTAATCTATTTGATTTCTCTGTTGGTAATCCGGTGATATCCACATATACCATTTGCATATTCGGTTGCCTGGAACATGTGTTTGCAATGAGCAAATTGCGGTCTTCACAGAATTCTACTGGTCACACTCCTGCTTCATTTTGTGCTCCTAACTTCCAATAGTATTTTGTTTCCTACTTTTGTGTTCCAGTCACCTATGATTATCAGCACATTTTGTTTAGGTGTGTAATCAATTTCTTCCTGGACAGGTGCCTAAGAGCTTTCAATTTCTTCCTCATCAAAATCTGTAGTTGAGGTGTAAACTTGAATGATTAATTCAAATATCCCATGTTTTATATGAAAGTGTACCACAGAGTGATATCACCTTCTCTGACTGGTTCTTATAAGGCTGTCCTTTTGTTGGCTCTGCTTAATGACACTGGGTGGAATCCAGAATAAAAAAATCAGCAATGGAATAGTATATATTATTAGGAGTAAAGCCCATTGTGGAAATAAATACGAGTTCTAGAAAGAGTCTCTGGGAGAGTGCCCCAGTCTTGGGCACTGTCAGGAGGGCTCAACGGGGGCCCTCCTGCCATCCAAAGACTACAATGGCCGTCAAGCGGCAACCCCCTTTGTGGCTTTAAAGAAGGGACTGGGATCCTGCCAGAGAGACCCGCCAGGGGTGGCCCAGTCATCAAGGGAGGTGGAAGGGGCCACAGCAGAGGATGGCGCAAGCAACAAGGAGCTGACTGGGAGGTGGAAGGGTAGGGCAAGTTCACCCGGGGGTAGGAAGACAGAGGGAACCTGGGCATGGCTCTATACCTTTAAGGCCTGGACGGGGAGGGACCCAGGGAATTAAGGAGGAAATAAAGGCTGTGGCAAATGAAAGCTGAGGAGGAAGTGCAAATCCTGGAGCAGAAAGGCAGAATGAGGGAGCCAAGAGCTGTTGCTCCTATCCACTCAAAACTGCTAGCTCAGGTGAACCCAGGGAGGACGGGTGAGAGAAACCAGTCCCTCTGATTTCTGAGGCAACCAGCTGAGTGTGTTTCCTCACCCTGGACACTGCTTCCCATCCAGATGAGGTTCCTAAACAAGCGAAACCTGACAGGAACTCAGCATCAATTTGCTGTGGCGACCTCAGCAGGATATAATGACACAGAGTCCACCTTTTCTCCAGAGGAACTGATCTCTGCTACCTGAAGAGCAGTTGTAATTTTGAGTGATCTCCACCCCTCCCCTGGACACTGGCAACAATGGTTTCCCAGGAGGAAATGGTTGGTTTGGAGGGTGGAGTCTATGGCATTGTACCTGTCTGAGGTCCCACCCCTCCTCAAACTCCAACCTCACCAGGCTCCACCCCTCAAGTCTCCAGGAATTTCCCAACCTGGCATTGGCAATTCTATCTCCCAGCCAAGCATCAACCTGCCGTTATCTGCCCCTCAGTCTTCAACTTTCTGTCTCCCCCCCACACCTGCAGCCTCTACTGTGCTCTGAAGCCCTGACTGCTACGTCACATTGGCTGTCATATGGAGCCATCTCAGCAGGGTATAAGGACACAGAGTTCACCATTTTCTCCAGGAGAACTGATCTCTGCCATCTGGACAGCAGTTGTAAATCTGAGTGATCTCCAGCCCTCACCTGGAGACTGGCAACAATGGTTCCCCAGGAGGTTCCCCAGCAGGTTTTCTCTGCAATGGGGACCAAAGCAGCTTACATCATTCTCCTCTCCCCCTTTTTGCACAACAAACCTGTGAGGTAGGTTAGTCTGAAAGTCTGTGACTGGTCCAAAATCACCCACTCAGCTTCCACAGCAAGAACCTGGGTCTAGCAGACCCTGCTCTGAAATGCTGACTGCTAAGCCTAGGGTAGGCAACCTCCATGTGGAGTTTGAAGATCACCAGGTATCACAACTGAACCCCAGAGAATAGATATCTCCCCCCCCCCCGAGAAAATAACTGCTTTGGAGGGTGGGTTCTATCGCATTCTGTTCAGCTGAGGCCTCTCCCTTCCGCTAACCTTGGCTTCCGTAGACTCTACCATTTATGGGTGCAGCTGAGTTCTAGTGTTATGGAAGACGGAGCAAAAGTTTATCTCCACGTGTTTCTGTCCACTTCCTTTACTCCATACATCATTTTATACACTCCTGTTGTGCTCCCACAACCTTAGCTGTTTTTTCATAACTGAATAGCCCTGAGAATTTTATAATGTAAACAAAAATATTTAATAATATAACAAAAAGTAAGTCAGGTTTTCCATATCAGGAAAGAATTCTGCCATTTGCCACTAGGTTCATCTTTATAGATGTTACTAGAGAGGACATGGTCCTTTTAGGATGAAGTATACTTTCTTAAATTTGATTCATGCTTTTCCCAATGCATGTTATTTTAGCCACTGTCTATTTGGCCTCCTTGTACAGGCAACCATGTGCTTCTGGGCACGAAAATGTCTTTTTGAGGACTTCAGGGATACCAACTCCAAAAAGGTATTAAAAATGTACATTCACATTTATAGACATGCCCATTAGCTAATGAGGCTGTGCATATCTTCAGCTGGCAGTTGGACTGCCACCACCAACAGCTGATTTCTCAACTTACCTCACCATTCTCCAGTGGCTGGATCTTGGAATAATATGAGGTGCATATAACTTCATCATCTTTTGCATATGATGGAGGTCCAGTACGAGGAGGAATGTTGTAACGAGTAAGACATTCTGTGTCTGTGATAGCATGGTATTGCCAGGGCTGATAGTTGACACCATCCAATGAACGCTCCAAAATCCAGTTTCCAGGTCTTGGTGAATTAGCTGATTTTATAATGACATAGGCAATCTGGAACACCTGGAAGAAGGCAAAGAATCCATTACAATAACATGTCTCTCTATATTTTCTTTTCCTTTTTTCACTTATTGGCATGCAGAGGTGATTATACAGAATGGTAGCTTGATATTATGGATTGGCTTCAGCTGTGGCTGCAAAGCAAACTGTAATTTACACTTTGGTAGTCACAGCAGTATCCCATACGTGAGATGTGAAGCTGAAATATCCTTCTCTTCTCCTTTTCCCATTGAAAGTATTTCCCTATGGGAATGTACAGCAACTACAAGCCTCTTCCACTGTTCCCAGGTCTGAGACTGATAACGGGCACATATCTTCTACTGACCATCAAAAGTAATTAAAAATCTAAATTGCACTATCAGTTTATTTATTCATTGAAAACAATTCTACAATTGAACAGCCAGCCATAAACAAAGAAAGAAAAAAATCAAATAAAATTGACTTTAAAAGCACCAGCAACTTAAAGAAAACAGCACTATAAAATGCCAGTGAGAAAGAAAAATAATCATCATCGAGGGTACCAATAATCCTGAACTACATGCACCCTGAAATTAACAAAAACTCCTTTCTTGACACCTACAGTTTGAGATTTGCAGTCTTTGAAAATTCAAAGTGGCATTGCTCTGATGAGACTCTGGCACAGACTAAATTGCACATCAAATGGGAAGAAATGGATGTAAGGGAGTACACCATCCACTGACCAAATCTTAATTCCTTACCCAGGATTAACATAGAACTGCCCTTATCAATACACTGGTAAAAATATACTTTTTGCAGGCCAAGAAGTTCTTCAGCAAAGCACAGATCAATTTTTAAAGAAGATAAAAACAAGTCCCATCATTTAATGCAACACATAGCACTGTACAAATTTATGGAAAAGCAGAGCACACCTCCTCCAAATCTGGACATCTTGAGAGCTATTACTTTTTTTCTCCCAGATATGAAAGGGTATTATTTGCAGAAAACTGTGTACCAAGATAGTTTAACAGTAAAACCAAATAAATCTATTGTAGCAGCCACCCATTTTCACAATTTTGCTAGTATTTGTAGCTGTCAGGTATTGACACACAGCCAAACCTGTACATCTATGGGCAAAAGCATACACATGTATGTCACATTTGAATTTAATATCACTTCCAACAAACTCAGGGCGGCACAGATAGAAACATCCTATTTTAACATCATAGCAGGTTGACGAATAATGTGACTTGTCCTGAACTTTTCAGTGAGCTTCACTTTAATCCTTTGAACTTGAGCCATGATGACTCTCAACAAACTTCACAGGCTCTATATTTTGTAGATGCTAAGATCACGTCCTCCCTCTCATGGATCACTGCCTTGTTGCGGCGAGGGGGCTTGCGTGGTTCAATGAGGCTGTGGGCTATGCCGTGGAGGGCCACCCAGGACAGACAGGCCACAGTGGAGAACTCAGACAAGATGTGATCCACTGGAGAAGGAAATTGCAACCCACTCCAGTATCTTTGCCAAGAAAACCCCATGGACAGTATCAAAAGGCTAAAAGATATGACGCTGGAAGATGAGCCTCTCAGGTCGGAAGGTGTCCAATATGCTACTGGGGAAGAGCAGAGGGCAAGTACAAGTAACCCCAGAAAGAGTAAAGTGGCTGGGCCAAAGCTGAAAGGACACTCAGCTGTGGATGTGTCTGATGGTGAAAGGAAAGTCCAATGCTGCAAAGAACAATACTGCATAGGAACCTGGAATGTAAGATCTATGAATCAAGGTAAGCTTCACATGTTCAAAAATGAGATGGCAAGACTGAACATCAACATCTTCGGAATCCATGAACTAAAGTGGACAGGAATGGGCGAATTTAACTCAGAGGACCATTATATGTACTACTGTGGCCAAGAATCCCATAGAAAAAATGGTGTGGCCTTTATAGTCAACAAGAGAGTGAGAAAGGCAATAATGGGATACAATCTCAAAAAATGACAGAATGATCTCGGTCCAAATCCAAGGCAAACCATTCAACATCACAGTAATCCAAGTCTATGTCCCAACCACTGAATCAGAAGAGGCTGAAGTGGACCGGTTCTATGAAGACCTACAACACCTCCTAGAATTAACACCCAAAAAAGATGTCTGTATCATTAAATGGGACTGGAATGCTAAAGTAGAAAGTCAAAAGGTAACCGGAATAACAGACAAGTTTGGCCTTGGAGAACAAAATGAAGCTGGGCAAAGGCTAACAGAGTTTTGTCAAGACAACACACTGGTCATAGCGAACACCCTTTTCCAACAACCTAAGAGGCGACTCTACACATGGACATCACCAGATGGGTAACATCGAAATCACACTGATTATATAGTTCGCAGTCAAAGATGGAGAAGCTCCATACAGTCAGTAAAAACAGGACCTGGAACTGACTGTAGCTCACATAATCAGCTATTAATTGCAAAATTCAGGCTTAAACTGAAGAAAGCTGGGGAAACCACTAGGCCATTCAGGTTTAACCTAGATCACATCCCTTATGAATATACAGTGGAGGTGAAGAATAGGTTTAAGGGACTAGATTTGATAGACAGAGTGCTTGAAGAACTAGGGACAGAGGTTCCTGACACTGTACAGGAGGCAGCAATCAAAACCATCCCAAAGAAAAAGAAATGCAAGAAAGCAAAGTGGCTGTCTGATGAGGCTTTACAAATAGCTGAGGAAAAAAGGAAAGTGAAAGGCAAAGGTGAAAAGGAAAGATTTACCCAACTGAATGCAGATTTCCAGAGAACAGCAAGGAGAGATGAGGAGGCCTTCCTGAATGAACAATGCAAATTAATAGAGGAAAACAACAGAATAGGAAGGACTAGAGATCTCTTCAAGAAAATTGGAGAAATCAAGGGAACATTCCATGCAAAGCTGGCCATGATATAGGACAAAAACGGAGAGACCAAATAGAAGCAGAAGAGATTAGGAAGAGCTGGCAAGAATACACATAAGAACTATACAACAAGAATATCAATGTCCTTGACAACCACAACAGTAAAATCACTGACCTCGAGCCAGACATCCTGGAGTGCAAATGGGCCCTAGAAAGCATTACTAACAACAAAGCTAGTGGAGATGATGGTATTCCAGCTGAGCTATTCAAAGTCTTAAAAGATTATGCTGTTAAAGTGCTGCACTCCAGATGCCAGCAAATTTGGAAAACGCAACTGTGGCCACAGGATTGGAAAAGGTCAGTTTACATTCCAATCCCAAAGAAGGGCAATGCCAAGGAATGTTCTAGCTGTCATACAACTGCACTCATTTCACACACTAGCAAGGTCATGCTTAAGACCCTACAAGCTAGGCTGCAGCAGTACGTGGACAGAGAACCATCAGAAGTACAAGCTGGGTTTCAAAGAGGTAGAGGAATTAGAGATCAAATTGACAACATTCGCTGGATTATGGAGAAAGCAAGAGAGTACCAGAAAAACATCTACTTCTGCTTCATTGACTATTCTAAAGCGTTTGATTGTGTGGACCACAACAAACTGTGGCAAGTCCTTAAAGAGATGGGAGTACCATACCACCTTCACATGTCTCCTGAGAAACCTGTATAAGGGTCAAGAAGTGACAGAATGAGACATGGAACAACTGATTGGTTTAGAATACGAAAAGGAGTACAGCAAGGATGCATATTGTCACCTTGCTTATTTAATTTATATGCAGAGTATATCATGCGAAATGCCAGCCTGGATGAATCACAAACTGGAATTAAGACTGCTGAGAAAAACATCAGCAACCTCAGATATGCAGACAATACCACTCTAATGGCAGAAAGTGAAGAGGACCTAAAGAGCCTCTTGCTCAGAATGAAAGAGGAGAGCACAAAAGTTGGCTTGAAACTCAACATAAAAAAACGAAGATAATGGCATCCAGCCCCATAAATCTTTGGCAAATAGAAGGGGAAGTCATGGAAGCAGTGACAGACTTCACATTCCTGGGATCCAAGAACACTGCAGTTGGTGACTGCAGCAATGAAATTAAAAGACGCCTGCTCCTTGACAGGAAAGCTATGGCAAACCTTGACAGCATAATATAAAGTGAAGACATTACACTGCCAGCAAAAGTATTCCCAGTAGTAATGTATGGTTGCGAGAGTTGGACCACCGAGTGCCGAAGAATAGATTGGTGCTGGTGAATTATGGTGCTGGAAAAGACTCATGAGAGTCCCTTGGACTGCAAGGAGATCAAATCCGTCAATCCTAAAAGAAATCATCCCTGACTGTTCCCTGAAAGGCCAGATACTGAAGCTGAAGCTCAAATACTTTGGCCAACAAATGAGAAGGGAGCACTCACTGGAGAATACCTTGATGCTGGGAAAGATTTAAGGTCAAAGAAGAAGGGGATGGCAAAGGATGAGCTTGTTAGACAGTGTCATCGATGCAACGAACATGAAATTGAGCAAACTCCAGAGGACGGCGAGAGAGCCTGGTGTGATGTGGTCCATGGGGGTGCGAAGAGTCAGACTCGACTGTGTGACTGAACAACAACAAAATCACTTCCTAGACTGTTGCTGGTAGAACCTGTAATAAGTATGATCAGATTTTATTACCATGCAGATTTTTTTTTTAAAAAAAAATGGACAAAATGTATAATAATATACATTTCGATGACAGGATTCAAAACAAAGATATTTCAATAGATACATTTTTTTTTTTAGGTTGAAGTCAACTCTTGTGAATATATGCAAGAGGACCCTGAGAAGAATATTTAACAAGGACTGTTGAATTTCTTGGCCCAGGCACAGATCTCCATACCATGTTTTAGAGATGACCAATCCATGAAGAATTTTCAGTCCACGGATTCATCACCAACACTACCCCTGTTCATAGGCTACAGTGAATGCATGTATAATTTGTGGACAGAGTACACTTGATTTTTCCTTATATGTGTGTTGAGTAATTTTCATGTTATGTTCAACACATGTACAGCTCAATGTGTGATTTAAGCACCTTATTTATCCAGGTTCTGGTCCTCAGTTTCATTTGTAATGTGAATACACTCTGGTACTTTCTTACAAACAGATGTACACACATACATGCAAGATGTACATGCACTCACTGTACCTGGCTTCTCCAGGTAATTCTGGATTAAAGGAGCAAATATATCTTCTATTATAATATGGGTCTCCTGGAAAACAACAACAACAGAGACTCACAAGAATTCACATTTCCTAATTTGAGATTTTGACATAATGTAAAAAGGAGGTCAGTGTTTTTAGCTATGGATAGAGAATATGAAGTGATAGAATTTTTTACTGTGAGAAACCAAAAGACAATGTTCCATATAGTTAGTTAGTGGAAACTTGCGTTTCCAATGGACCACTGCCAATTCACACCAACTGAAGTTCTGGAACATTATAATTACAGAGTGGAACAGATGAAATAATTAAAGCTGTTTTGTGTTTTTTTCATGGATCTTTGGCAGCTTTTTTAGCATTGGCACTCAAATGAATAAAGAAGGAAAATGGAGATTTCACACTAATACTTTGCTACTGTGACTAAGTACTTTGGGGTTTCCCAATAGGAGATTCTGGGCTTAGTAAAAGGGAATTTAGCAACAGCTAATGTTTGAGTTTTTGCTCTGGTTTAACACCATGCTTGAGAAAGGCACCCGGCTTATGCCTTCGCTCTTCAGATTTCCACAAAGGAAAACAGTGTGCAGTTTGGTATTGCATAAAGCTGTGCCATAGAGCATTTCCTATTATTAACTGTCCCTGTCTGCTAACCGCAACTTGCAGACATCTAGCAGCAAGCAGGCAATTAAGCTCTCATGCATATTCAGGGTGGAATCCATTCACATTTTTAACTAAGCCTGCTGGAAAAGAAAATGGCTGCCATCACAATAAACTGGACTGACCATAAGAAGAGTCTACCTGGATCTGGAAAAAAGTCCATTTAGACCAGTATCCTGTCTCTAACCATGGCCATAGAACAACACAAGTGGACCCAGTAATTTGTAAAGTCAATGACACAGGAAAGAATTACTGTACAGTAATTCTTTCCTGTGTCATTGTCTAACCATGGCCAGCCAGATGCTTCCAGGAAACCCACTAAAGAAGATGTGAAGGCTTCCACTATTGTTTGCTCACCAGCAAGTGAAAATCAGAGGCACACTGCATCATAGTACCGTATGATACCAAATGGTCACTGATCATTTCTCGTTAAAATAAAGAAGCCAAAATGGCACATATCAGCTTACTTCACAGGTGAGTAACTGACATGATATCTGATCACCATGGACATTTTGAATCACTTTAATCCTATGGTTTGTGGCATTGTTTGCACTGATAAAACTCTGGGTTGCCCACAGTCAAGCAGGCACAGGAGAGGACAACTTGCTGACAACACAGATAATGAGTTTGAAAATTCTGGCTAATCATGGATGGAAATTCCCCACACCTGAGCACAACAGAGTGTCCCCAAATGTATGTCCCCAGAAGAGAAAAGTCTTACTCCACTTCCCATGCTAGCCCAAACAGAACAACTTCTTGAACCGGTCAGGACACCAGAAGGCTGGAAGAATTATGCAGGGATTTCCTGCTTTACATTGATCCTGCTAATTTTGCAGTCAAGACTTCAGCAATATATAGACAGAAGCATAGGCGTAATCTTCAAGGGGGCTCGGGGGTTGAGGCTATCCCCAAAATTTTCCAGGGATGAATGAGTCCCCCCCCAGGGTGCCAGTGCACCAATTTCCCACCCAGTGCAGGGCTAGTGGGTCCTCCCCCTGCCTGCACTAACTATAAAGTGGCTGCCCACCTTTCAGCAGAGTGGAGCGACTTCAGAGCTGCTGCCGTCGCTGCCAAAACCCAAGCCGCCTTCTCACTGCGCTGCTGCACCCAGCCATCCTTTTTTTTTTAATCCCCTGCAAGCAGGGTAGCTTTATTATTATTTTTTGTTACACCTAAACACTACAGAAAAGAAGAAAAGGGAGGGAAAAGTTACCCCAGGATAAAGAACAGCAAATAAAAACCCACACTATGACTAAAATCCCAAGAGAGAGGGTTGTTAACAGTTAGTATTCTGTTAGTATTCAAAATTAAAAAGTTTTTCGTTTAAGTCAATGTAATCGGAAATTAGTAAGTCCATGTTAGTGTCTTCTCCGTCATCTTCTGTGTGTGCAAAGAGTTCTTTCATCTTCATCTCTGTTTGCAAATTTCAAGTCTCCAAAGAGTTACTTTGGTCTTCTAAGCCGCAAATCATATGTCTCTTTGGCCTCGCCACCTTTTGCTCCTTGGTCGTCGTCCCTGTCCTCTGTGATGGCTGCTCCGCCCTCTCCTTCTTGCTGTTCTTCCTCCTTCGATACGAAAAACCGCTTCAACCATTCATCTGCTTTAAAAACCGAGTCAATTTTTCCCCTTTTGTCTCTGTATTTAAACACGACTCCCTCCGGGAAATTCCAGGAATACGGAATTTGGTTGATCTGCAATGTTGAAATCAGCTCTTTGTAGGCTTTTCTTTTCTCCCGAACCTCGAATGGAACATCTTTTAAGACTCTGATAGTTGCAGTTCCCAGCTGCAGGGGATTAGCTATTGTTGCTTTAAAGATATCATCCCTCATCTGTCTTCGGAGAAACTTAACGACAATTTCACCTGGCAGGTTATTCTGTTTTATGTATTTTGAGTATGATCGATAGACCAGCTTGATTTCAGCTTCTGCTTCTGCCGCTGAATAGCCCACCGCCGGTGCGATAAGCTCTGCCATCATCTTTTTCAAGTTTTCTCCTTGCGATTCAGCTATCCCCTGGAATCTGAGTGTCTTGTTTGCTTTTTCCATCTGCAGGTTCAATAGTCTGCGTTCCTGTAGATCTTGTCTCTGTTCTAGCAGACCAACCTTCTTTTTAACTTTTTTGGTGTCGTGCACTGTCTCTTTAATTTTTTCATCTGTTTGGATCGACTTTTTGTCCAGCTCGGCAATCTGCTGCTGTTGCTTTGCTAGACTTTGGTTGGATGCGGTCATCTGCTGGTTAATACCATCGAGTCTTTCGTTTATTGGCTTGAGCAGGTCCGATAGCATAGAGAGCAAGTCTCCTGACTCCTCGCTCCTCGAACTCTGACCGCCCCACCCAATTTGTTTGCCTAGCTTTCCTCGCGAGGCCATTTTTCTACTTTGTTTACACTAGAAGACCAACTTCACTCTTCTTCGAAAAAACGCTCAAGTTTTTCTGCAAACACAGCTAAGTCTCTTATGCACTTTTGCAATTCTCTTCTCTCCCCCCCCCCCCCATTTTGTTAGAACATTTCAGTTTATTTACGCCTGGGGATCTCCCCCGACGACACTTTCCGGAAGGTGGGGGGGGAGGACTCACTTTTAAAAAAAGTTTTTTTGCTTGGTTCGTTCTCCGATTCATTGCCCGTCTGCGTCCAGACTCCTTGTAACTTCGTTAAATCGATAACCCTCGCTGCTTGTCCCGGTCGGCATCGGCTAAGCTTGGTAAAAACCGAGCCTCACAGGGGGCGGACCGATTGGGGCAAAGGAGCGCCTCAATTCTCCGGCATTGTCCCGTCAAAGAGGTCGCCCCTCCAGCGTGCACCCAGCCATCCTTAAGGTCCTGGAGGGGGAGGTAGTAGAGCTGGGATCAGAGTGCGCCTGAGTGCCAGTTGGTGGGAAGGATGGAGGTTGGGGAGGAGAGGTGGGCAAGAATGGAGGCGGGGGAGGTCAGGGAGCCTTGGGCTGACGATGCAGCTGACCGGCGCTCCTCTGTGGCCTCCAGTTGCCAGCACTGTCAGCAGTGAGTAACTCACTTTCTGTGCTGCAAGGAGCACGTTATTCCAGCAGCACAGAAGATCCTGGGGTTCGCTTTCTCCTGCAGTCAGCGAGGGGGGGCTTTCTCTCTCTCTCTCTCTCTCTCTCTCTCTCTGTGTCTTTTTCTCTTTTTTTTTCTCTTTCTGTTGAGGTGTGTGAGAGCTGGAAGCAAGGGAGCTGCTTCCCCCCCACATTCCAGCCAGACCTTCCTTCCTTCCTTCCTTCCTTCCTTCCTTCCTTCCTTCCTTCCTTCCTTCCTTCCTTCCTTCC
>NW_015169780.1:1347235-1349379 GCF_001447785.1 Gekko japonicus | reverse complement strand
CCTCCCTCCCCCCACCTATTTGCTTTCTTTTCCTCCCTCCCTCCTTTTCTTCCTTCCTTCCTTACTTCCTCTCTCTCTCTCCTCTCTCCACATCTATTTACTTTCTTTCCATCCCCTCCCTCTCTCCCTTTCTCTCTCTCTCCCCCATCTATTTGCTTTCTTTCTTTTTTCCTTTCTTTTTTCTTTCTTTCTTTTTTGGGAATGGAGCCTTGGCGGGACAGGAGCCTCAGTGGGGTACAGTGCCATAGAGTCCACCCTCCAGAACATCCATTCTCTCCAGGAAAACTGATCTTTGTAGTCTGGAAATGAGCTGTAATTCCAGGGGATCCCTGGGTCCTACCTGGAGGCCGGCATCCCTAGCGCCAGTGCTGAAATTGGAAACTCTGGTTCTGCTGTGTGAGATCGGGGGGGATATGCAGACCTTTTAAAATTTCCTTTTGTCCTGTGTGCAACCCAGAAAGAACATTGGCAAGAAATGTGCACTATATACACGTTCATGCTCTTCATTTCGCTGTAGGGACCAAAGCAGGTTACATTATTCTCTTCTTATTTTTATCTGCACAACAATCCTGTGCAAAGTTTCCTCTAAGCTATGCTAGGGGGATCTGGCACACAATATTTTAGCTGGCAGTGCAGGGAACTTAGCTGGCAGCACAGCCTACAAGTGAACTGAGAAGGCATTATTTCCCCTCCATTGGAAACAATGGAGGATAGGAGCACCTCCTTCTGAGGCTCGTATAATTGGACCCTCTGGTCCAATCTTTTTGAAACTTGGGTGGAGGGGTTTAGGAGAGACATCAGCAGCAATGCTGCAAATTTGATGCCTCTACCTCAAAAACAGCCCCCCAGAGCCCCAGATACCCCCAGACTGATTCTCCATTATAGCCTATGGGGCCCATTGACTATAATGGTCCCCATAGGCTATAATGCACACCTCTACTATGCTTTTCAGTATGATTTGTAAGCTGCCTTGAGTCACTGGGGAAAGCAAGATATAAATATTTGAATAAGTAGTTTGGGCAGGTTGATAACATTTAAGCAACTTCCTGTTTGTCAGGTTAGGCAGGGTTCTGACAGTGATTGTTCCACATCTGTTATACTTGATCTGTAATGCTGGTTGTCATATTTCACTAAAAAAAACCCAAAGTAGACTGCAAGAGTTTTTATTTCCCCCTAAGTACTGGTATGTTTTCTAAGGCTCAGCATAGGTCAATGGTCTGAGGCCAGGTCTACCAATATAGTGGACTGGGGAGGGTAGACCTGTCCTCCAGAGGCCAGGTTTACCAATACAGTGTAAAGGGGTGGGTAGAGCTGTTCTCTGGAGGACAGGTCTACCAACATAGTAATAAGGGGTGGGTAGACCTATTCTCTGGAGTCCTGGTCTACCAATATAGTGGAAAGGGGCGGATAGACCTGTTCTCTGGAGGCCAGGTCTGCCAATATAGTGGAAAGGGGTGGGTGAAATTTGACTTGATTCTGTTTTCTCTTATAATGTTTAAATTATTCTTAAAATATACTTTAAATACAATTTAAAATAATTTATTCTGAGAATTTTACAAGATTATGGAAATAATCTTCCAAAAAACTCATTTACATCATAGTCAAATTTATACTCACAACTTTAATGCTACTAGCTTTTTTCGCTCACAAGGTAGAATTTCTGCTCACAACACTGTGGAGCTTAGAGGGAACATCGAGGCTGAAAGTATGCTCTAAAATCACACATTGAGCTTCCACAACAAGATGGGGATTTGAACCTGGGTCTCTCTGACCCTACTCTAAAACTCTAAACACTACACCACACTGGCTTTCATAGGGGGCTGATGTGAACTGTAGCAAGCAGCCAGGCCTTGTTGAGTCATGTAAATCAAGTGGTATCAAGCCACACAGTGATTGAGTCCAGGCGTAGTGTTGCCAGCCTCCTAGTGGGACCTGGAGATCTCCCAGAATTACAACTAAATTTCAGGAACAGAGATCTGTCCCCCTGAAGAAAATGACTGCTTTGGAGGGTGAACTCTATGATATTATATTTGACTGAGACCCCTCCCATCCCCAAACCGTGCTCTCCTCAGACTCCACTACAAAACAGGAGAGAGAGAGAGAGAGAGAGAGAGAGAGAGAGAGAGAGAGAGAGAAAGATCGCG
>NW_015169780.1:1325867-1347060 GCF_001447785.1 Gekko japonicus | reverse complement strand
TGGGACACGTTGAGAAGGAAAAGCTGAAGTATAGTTTTTTGTGGGGGGGGGGGGTTATCGATCGATTGATAGATAGACAGACAGACATAGATTTCACATTTTTCTGCAAACCTAGAGCCCTTTTCAGGTTCATAGAAAGATTTGTCTTGCCTGTTCACAGCTCCTGTTACCAGATTTAAGTATCCTCAGATTTGACTGACCGCTATTAGTACATAGATAGAATCATATCTGAACTACTGTAATATGCTGCACATGGGGCTGACCTTGAAGGCAACCCATAAACTGTGACTGGTTCAGAATGTGACGGACTGCTTATTATCAGGGGCTAGCCAACAAGAACACATCTTGCCTATTTTAAAACAGCTACATTGGATGCCACTTTATGTTAAACCATGATGCTGTTAATAATCTTTAAAGCCCTAGTACCATATATCTGAAGGTCCTACTCTCCCCATATGACTTGTGTGCCAATTACAATCCTCTAGCTGTCACCATTTAGTTGTGTCCTCACTTGTTTGTTAGGCATCTGCCAGGATCCAGTCTTCTCAATAGTGGTTCTAATTGTGTAAAGTGGGCTCCTTGAGGAAGTGCAGGGGGGCGAGGTTCAGTAACATCATTTTATTTGCTAGGAATTTTAAACTGGTTTGAGTTGCAGGTATTGGGGACAGTTAAATAAATGTTACATCAGAAAGAGCAGAAAGAGATTTAACACAAGATGATGTTTAGATATTTAGCACCATAACTGAAATTTTAAGATGTCAAATTAACCCTGTCAAGGATTATAAAATTGCAAAATATGTCAGTGAGTGTATTATAGTAGCTAGAGAGTCAGATTAAGATCTGGGAGACCCAGATTCAAATCCCCACTCTGCCACAGAAGCTTGCTAGGTAACCTTGGGCCAGGCACACACACTCACCCTAACCACCTCACAGGGTTGTTGTGAGGATAAAATGGAGGAGAGGAGAGGGATGTAAGCTGCTTGGGGAGAAAGGCAGAGTATCAATCAAGTAAGTAAGTAAATGATACTAGGGTTTTACATCTTAAAAGGTCTTAAATATGCAGCGCATGCTTGTTTCCCAAGGCTTGTTGCCTCGTAAACAAGCAAAAAATAAAATTCAAGCAGCATAATGTGGTACCAGTAAATTCAGATTGTGTTTTGGCTTATGTGTGGATGGCTAAACCAAAAGATGAAGTTGAGCCAGCAAATTTTCTTTGTCATGGTTTTATCAATCAATTACTGTGGCTTTAATTACTCTGTGCCAATGCATATGAACATATTTTAATCTCTTTGTGCCAAGCCATCTCTTGTGATGTCATCAGTGCCTACAGCCCCCACTTTTCATGCCACAAAGTGTAAGCAAACTTACTAATACTTCTGCAGTTTTAGATTGTTTATGCAGATTTCAAACCGTGAAGGGGTGTAACCACAAGTGAACATACGTATGTGACAACATTCAATGCCTAGGTCACATCAAATGATCAAGAAATGGGGGGGGGGAATACAAGCAGTTCATGAATAATCAAGACTACGTCAAATAAACCTTTAGATTTTCACTGTTTGCTAGGAGATCAGAAAATAGAACTGTTGACCAACTCCTGCTGGATTTTCCATGTTACCAACTTCCCCCCCCCCAAAGACTGCAAGACTATGATGCAACAAAACCACACTTGTGGAATTTCTGCCTTCATCTTCTTTTTTAAATACAGGGATTCTTGTCTCATATAGAATATTGGTATCATATTGATAGCAGATCCTGAACCATTACCTGACACTGAAAGGCTGCCATTCAAATAACTATGCCAGACACCCTCTTTTACTGTGGCATAAGTTCTGGCCCTTCACTCTCAGTGTCTGCTGCAGTTCTCTTGCTCCCCCTCCCCCCGAGCAATAGTGATAGCAGACCATCATCATAAACCCACCTCTGCTTAGTAAGTGCCTTTTTTGTGTGTGCCTTCAGTCTTTCTTTTCTTATCATTTTTCTGCAGCAGAAACACTTACACCAAGGTGAAACAGAAAGTCTGTTATCTATTACAATAACAAACGACCTTCTTCTACACAGCATTTGGTCTACCTACATGCAACCAATGTTTTTAGGACAGTAAGTCTGTTAAAGGCAAACGTCTGAAAGGTATCACAGGAAAGCCACAAAAAACAATTTAGCCAACCTCCATTGCTATGCCATCACCCATAAAGGCATTGCAGATAAATTTGAAAAATGCAATTAACACCCCAGAGGTGTTGAGAAAGCAAGGTAAGAGAGAGACAGTAATAGATGGTGCATTCAGGTTTCTCCACACAAACAACAAAACCCAGCAATCAAGATGTACTGCCAAACAGGAGAGCCAAATTGCACTTTGTGTAGGGTCAACCAGCTTTCAGTATGATCATCTGAAGAGGGGGGAAAAATCTGCCATCTCTCCAGATGATTAAAGAGATCAACTGGATGGTGAGCACCATTTCCACTAGATGACTCTACTGCAGTCAGTTATCAAACCTACAGAATGTGATTATAAAGGGAGGAAATACTGGTGGTTTCCTTGGGTGACAATTGATTCACAGGAACTTGACTGTAAACATTATATACTTCCCAAGGCATGCATTCCCAAAAAACAGATTGTGATGTAAAAAGTAGGTATGCTGTTGTTCAGCATTACACTCATGCAGTTTCCTTCCTGACATTTTCAATACAAACCCTACATTCTGGTCTTTTCCCCACTAAATGACAGAGTGAACTGTAGCTGGTAGTCACAGCCATTAAATCAGACCAATGGATATCTTCTATAGTGAACAACACACTGCAGTTCAAATACAGCTAGAGTATATTTTACCTTCTCACAGAATGAACCTGTTTGAAATGAACTGGATTGTTTGGAGTACTTGGTAATTTAAGGCTCTTTTCCTGTGTGAATACCTTAGGGAGCAATTGTACTTTACAAGAGCATCTTTTTGATTTGTTATCACGAGGCGCCGTTTTCAGTTTTCAGCTGCCAGTTTGTGGGGCAGAAGGGCAAGGGGAAAATAGCTCAGTTGTTCTAAAGATGTCAATTGCATTTGTATTATACTTCAGCTATATGGCTTATTGGGTTGTATCACTGAGATCAAAGAGACAAAGAAAAAAATTCTGAAGCATTAAAATCAAACCAATAGCTAGGGCTATTTTTTGGCAGGAAGGCACAGGAACGGAATTCCGGCTGCCTTCCGAGTTGGCCACGCCCATGCCTACAGCCAAAACCTCTGCACATGCGTGGCTACAGGGGGAAGTCTTGGAGATCGTCCCCCCCCGGCGATTCCGAGGCAGGGGCGGGGGGGCTGGAAGGATTGGGAGGCATTTAAATGACTCCTCGTGCCTTCCCTTCCTTTCCTTTCCCTCCCCTCCCCTCCAAGGGCCAGCTTGCCCAGGCTTCCCACAGCTGCAGGGCACCCGGGCAAGCCAAGGGAAGGCATGGGGGTGTGGCATAATATGCTAATGAGGTGTGCTGTATGGGTGTGGCCTAATATGCTAATTAGTTTCTGCTGTCAGGTGTTGCCTGTTATGTTAATCAGTTCCTGCTGGCCTTTTTCTACAAAAAAAAGCCCTGCCAATAGCTGAGATATTTAAAGCTGTGACTTTGAGATGACAGCATCCTCTAAAGATAATCCAGGTGACGGTTTAGCATTATTTTAGCTCACAAGAAGTATACTGTTTACATACTATCAACACTTGGAAGGAGAAAGAGGAGTAAGAAATTACCAGTGTAGGTAACTGGAATTTGCAGAATGTCCTTTTCTAAAGAAAGTCACTGACAGTTTCAAGTTGTTACAGTTCCATTCTATGATTTCCTCTTGGATAAATTAATTGTATGATTCATTCTTAACTTTGAATATAGTCCTTTGGTTCTGTTTCACAGGGCCTGTAAGACTGAGATGTTCCACCAGGCATGTGGTTGAAGACAGTGATAGTTAAAGAGATCAACTGACATCCCTCTTTTCCCCCTCCTTCCACCTTGTTTGTCTTGTTTATCCTGTTCCTTCTTTTCCTGAATTTACCCTCCTCCTCCTTCCTTCCTTTTCCTTAATTTTGCCCTTTTTCTCTAGGGCTGTTTTTACATTCATTGTTGGGCCCTGAGAATCTTCTGTTCTGGCTGCCTCCCCAGTTGCCTTCCTGTGACGGATTGTTGAGGCATCATCTGACATGGTACTGTTTGGTTTCTAATCTGTAATGTGTGGGTTTTAAAATTGTAATATGCTGATTTTATTGTATATTCAGCTCTTGGAAGCCGCCCTGAGCCCTACCTGGTGGAGAAAGGAGTGGGATATAAGTTTGAATTAATGAATAAATGAATGAATGAATGAATTTGAATGAGTGAGACTTATTCTGATAGGATATTCTATGTTCAATTCTGCACTCCACTAATAACATACAATAATCTATTTGATACATACTCATCAGTAGTTTTTGTTTAGAGGATCACCTGATTGTGAAAGATTATAATAGACATAATACACATATAGGCTGCAGAATGAATGGCAAAACTGGAACAAGCAGTATTGTTATTAATCCCCAAGTCAATCTCATTCCCTTTACTAAGTACCAGCACCTTGAAGCAAATTTGGTATGTTGTTGGCAGCCAGTGCAGTAGCCTAAGCACAGGCTGGATGTGCTCCAAGTACGGAAGATCCATCAGCAGCCTGGCTGCGGCATTCTGCACCAGCTGCAGCTTCTGGATTTGGAACAAGGGCAGCCCCATGTAGAGAGCGTTACAGTAGTCCAGTCTCGAGGTGACTGTCGCAATGGATCACTGTAGCCAGGTCACAGTGGTCGAGGAAGGGAACCAACTGCCGTACCAGCTGAAGATGATAAGGCCGATTTTGCAGTGGCCGCTACCTGTGCTTCCATTGTCAAGGAGGAATCCAGGAGCACTCCCAGACTCCTAACCTCCAGTGCTGGCACCAACGGTCGGAAGCGGGACCCCCAACCCTTTCCCATCACGACTCAGGTGCAGGACCTCCATCTTCACCTCAACCAGCTCAGCCTAAGCCAACCAGCCACGGCCTGCAACGCCCGGTCCAGATCTTCCAGTCTGGAGTCTGACTGGTTGCCGAACATCAGATAGAGCTGGGTGTCATCCGCATACTGGTGAAAACCCAGCCCATACCTCCGAGCCACCTGGGCAAGGGGGCACATATAGATGTTAAACAACATCGGGGAGAGCACAGCGCCCTGGGGTACCCCACACTCAAGTGGGCATCTCCCAGACTGCTGATCCCCTAGCACCACCCTTTGTCCCCGGCCCTGGAGAAAAGAGACAAGCCACTGTAAGGCAAGCCCCTGTATCCCTGCATCGGCGAGGCAGTGGGCCAGCAGCTGATGATCGACCATGTCGAACGTGACCGACAGGTCAAGCAACAGCAGTGCCACTAAACCGCCCTGATTCAGGTGCCTTCGGAGGTCGTCAGTAAGAGCGACCAGCGCTGTCTCCATCCTGTGTCCCAGGCGAAAGCCGGAGTGGAAGGGATCTAAAATGGAAGCATCATCCAGGAAGCCCTGAAGCTGTACCGCCACCGCCCTCTCAATTAATTTGCCCAAATAGGGCAAATCGGAAACAGGCTGGTAGTTGGCCAATTTGGCTGGATCCAATGATGGTTTTTTCAAGAGAGGGCAGACCATCGCTTTCTTGAGGGCCCCCGGGAACCGTCCCTCCAAGAGGTACTGATTGATAATATCCCTGAGAGTGCCTCAAAAAACCCCGTGGCCCATTTTAATGGGCCAGGAAGGGCGCGGATCAAGGTCACACGAGGTTGGGCATACAGTCACAAGCAACATGTCAATTTCCTCAAGGCTGAGCCAGTCGAAATGATCCAAACCAGATGCAGACGTGCAAGGGGCCTCTAGTTCCTTCACTGTTTCAAGTGTGGTGGGGAGGTCATGACAGAGCAGCAAGAATTTATACGTGAAATAGCTCACAAATACCTAACAGCCTATCTCCAATTCCCTAGCATTTGGTTTGCCCTGAGGCAAAACTGTTAATGACCGAATCGTTCTAAATAATTGGGCTGGGCGTGAGCTGGCGGACGCGATCTCACCTGCATAGAACTCTCTCTTAGCAGCCTTGACCACCATCTCATAGGATCTCATTAATGTCCTATAAGATGCTCTTGTAGTTTTGTCGCGAACCCGCCACCACCGTCTCTCTAGCCATCTTAGCTCCCGCTTCCTACCCCTCAACTCCTGGGTATACCAAGGAGCGAGTTTGAAGCAGAGGCACAGAGGACGCCAGGGAGCGATCTCGTCGATGGCTGTGGAGAGTCAGCTATTCCAGTCCTCCACAAGCTCATCCAATGAGCCGCCAGGGGGCCTCGGATCCCACAAGACCCTCTGGAATTGCCCAGGGTCCATTAGGCTCTGCAGACGAGCCAAAATACACTCGCCGCCTAAACAGGGTTGGGCAGGGACATTCAGACGGGCCTTCAGGGCATGGTGGTCTGACCATGGTACTGCCGAAGCAGTAATCCAGTCCACTGTTACCCCAGCCGCGAAGATCAAATCGAGTGTGTGTCCAGCCTGGTGGGTGGGGGTAGTTATGAATTGGGAGAGTCCCAGCGCTGCCATGGATGACACCAGGTCTGCTGCCTGCATGGAAGTCGCATCATCAGCATGGACATTGAAGTCACTCCAGTGCCCAGCCTGATACGGCCTCCATCAGGGACGGTAGGCTATTGGCCGGTGTGTTAGGCAGTCATTACACCAGCCAAATCGCCACACTCTCCCCGACTTCCAACACCAGGCCAACACACTCAATGCCCGTGATCTCTAACGGCGGGAACACCCTAAAGGAGTAAGCCTCCCGAATGAACATCGCCACTCCACCCCCCACCCCTTAGTCCGGGATTGGTAAAGGACCGAGAACCCTGGAGGGGCAAGCTGGGAGAGAGCTACGGTCTCCCCTTCCTGCACCCAGGTCTTGGTTACGCAAGCCAGGTCAAGCCTCTGCTCCAGCAGGAAGTCCTGGAGGACCATGGTTTTATTATTTATAGACCTGGCATTGCACAGCGCCAATGTCGGAGAGGGGTTATCCATCCTAGCCCCACCGCTGGCCACCTTCGGGATGGGTCATAGGCTGGAAGGACACCTAGCCCATTTGTTTCTCCATGACCTTCCTTTAACTCTCTGCCTCGACCCACTGCTAAACTTTCCCCTCCCCAGGAGCACCGGAATCTGTTGGAGAGACATCACCACACCAACTGCCTTTGCAACAGCTTCAGACTGCTGGCAAGCGATAAAATGTTCCCCCGGTATACTCACGTGGAAGCCCACTGCTTCCGGCTCTGGTCAAACAACCCCCCCGTCCTACTATAAAATCAATATCCTAACAATTGCTACACAATGATCAATCCACTTTCAAATTGTAGGTAGCCAATAAAACCTATCCTACACTAATACAACATTATCCTGCACTATGCAACAACTAATAAACAATCCCTATATAATAGGACATAATTCCTAACATTACTAGCTTAATCCCAATTATAAAGTCTCTCCCATCAGCTTCATTACAATAAAATTGGGCTATTCCCTCCAGTCCCGGGCCAGTAGCCCTTTTTATAAATCTAAATAAATAAATAAATAAATAAACAAACCTCAAATTTTGTTTTTACCTTTATTCATTTTTCATTATATCAGACATCCAATTTGAATGGGATGGCCTAGTTATAAGCAGTGTTTAGGAATTTTACTAGTGGTGTAGGGATTTAAATTGGCACCTTTTTTGCAGTAAAGAGCTAAGTAAATTAACAAAAGAAATTGCATCTCCTGATTTTCAATAATTAATTTAGGTTGAACCCTTACTCCCTTATTTGATTTTTAACATGGTGGTGGAAAGTACCATTAAGTCACAGCCATCTTATGGCAACCTGGTACAGTTTTCAAAGCCAGAGACATTCAGAACATTCAATTTGCTCTTACCACTAGCACATCTTACATCATCCCACCAGCTTTAGCATTTGCCCTTCCCTTCTGTCCTGTCTCTGAATGCCCCCTCTAAAGCCCCTTGCTTTTTATGTGGTGTCCTTCACAGAGAGGCACAACACACATATTTCCCAGCTCACAAATTCACTGGAAGGAGCTCCTCAAAGAATAGCCGCAGCAAGTACCAGCTCAACAGGTAAAGTGAAATGTGTGATAAGCCCCCTAAGGACCACTCATACGGAGAAGCTAAATTACATTATATGCAGAGTGGCTTTGTTACCCTTTCTCTTATGATTCTCTAGCTATTCATAAAGATGAAGAAAATGCAACTGTTCTGATAAAGGATGTCCTGGATGACAGTTGCAAAATACTGCTGCTCACCAAGTGTTGAGCACATTAAGAGCACATTATATCAGTGCTCTGAAGTCTGTGTTTGCTGCCAGAACCCATCCAGCAGCATTCAAAATGAAGATTTCACTAGAGGCCTTAGTGTTAAACTTAGTACCTTGTTTAAAATTTACCTCCCTTCACCATGACACTGTACAGACTGCAGTGTTTATGGGAATGGAGTCTTAATATCATACAGAAGGCACTCTCAAAAGATACTTCCAGATTCCCCCTGAGACTGAGGCCTAGTTTGTGTGCTATCTTTCATGGCTATGATAGATTAATCAAATATAAATGAACATGCATGTTGACGACAGAAGACTCTCACTCATTAAAACAAATACTGGAGCACACAGACTACATGGTATAATAAATCCACATGTAATCTAGTTCCACTTTACATTTTTGTCAGTGAAGAGGCTTGAGACTCTAGCACCTCTATCTCTATAACAATATAGAACATATTACTCAACAAGCTGATTTCTTCAGTGATGTTTCAGTAAAATGAATCATTTTTGTACACATTTTGATTCGTAGGATTGTTCTGGTTTTGTATAAATGCTGCTTTCCATCCTGAGGCCTAAATTACTGTGTGGGTAACAAATCTGAATCAATAAAATACACCTGAAAAATCCCCCAAAATCCATCATATTGGGCAGTGTGGCCCATATGATAAGACACAAAGTTCATTTTCACTGGTAATTGGTCCAATCTATATGGCATACACTGTGAAACACAGATCCATCCCATCCTGTACCCACTAACAAATGGTTCATAAGACATGAGAAACTGTATCCTATTGCAGAGGGTAATTCACTACACTAATATTATTCATATTGTGCTGAAATGAATCATTAATCTACATAGCGCTAGCCAATGAAGCAGGAAATCTCATTGTGTATGGCTCCCACCTGCTCTTCCAGCTCAAAATAAATCCATTAGTTAGGAGCCGTTTGTGTAATTTAGCTTGCAGAACAGTGTCACGCAGAGAAATACAATTGAACAGCTACATGTATATCTGTAATATGAATAATATATACGCAGGAATTATGTATAGCTTCTAACATCTTGAGACTTAATTCTGTCACACCTGTCTTTTATGGAATTGCAACAGCAAACTGATATACATTGTTCTTTTCTCCCCTTCTTTGTATACTGTGACAGTTTATTTGGACTAATGTTTATTCTTAAACACTAGTCATGTCAGTTTCAAATACATAAATGACATTTTTGATCATGGAACACAATGGGGGGATGATCACATTGCTATTGCCCTCTATAACCTATAGCCACGGACTTTTCTGTGTAAATTCTGCTCATGGAATGCAAAACAGTGTGGAAAACAATGGTCTGGCTTTTCTCCTTAATTAACTTTTAATCCTCATGGTTATAAAGATATCTCTTGGCACTTCAGATGAACATAAACTGTCCTAGTGTTCTTTTTTTCCTTTCCTAAATCTTAACACAGGGATCTTGTAACAACTGCCATGGAAGGTATCATGAGCTTATCATTTCATCAATGTAGACTCCAGACTGTAGGAGCAATGTAATAATTTGCAAATAACAATTGTACTACAATTTTCTTTTAATAAACTTTAATGTTGTAGATTGGATCCAGTTTGAAACCTGCATTTCACTAGAGCTCTTGCACAGGCTGAACAGTAAGAAAAAGACTCCACCACCTGTGTTTGCATTAAACTTATATAGTAAGTATATAAGAACATAAGAGGAGCCATGCTGGACACAAGGCCCATCAAGCCCAGCATTTGGTTCACAGAGGGGCCAAACAGCTGCCTCTAGGAAGCCCACAAACAGGATAGCTGCAACACCATTCTCCTGCTCCCGTGCTCCCCAGCAACTGATATAAAGAGGGATACAGCTTCTGGTACTGGAGAGAGCAGATATCCACCATGACTAGTAGCCATTGATAGCCCCATCCTTCATGAATTTGTCCACTTGCCTTTTAAAGCCTTCCAAGTTGGCAGCCATGACCACATCGTGCGTCAGCAAGTTCCATGATTTAACTATGTGCTGTGTGAAGAAATACTTTTGTCTGTGCTGAATCTTCCACCCTTTAGCTTCAGTGAATGGCCCCAGGTTCCAGTACTATGGGAGAGGAAGAAAAGCATCTCCTTGTCCACACATTCTATACCATGCATAATTTTTATAGGCCTCTATATTATCTCACCTTACTTGCCTTTTTTCTAAGTGTTGCTCTTGCCCCTGATAATTTTGGTTATTATTTTTTGCACCTTTTCAAGCTTTACAATACGCTTTTTCAGGTACAATGACCAGAACTATGAACAATGTGGTCTCACCATACATTTGTATAAGGCCAATATGATAGCCACAGTTTTATTCTTTTTCTAATTACAACCAGCATGGAATTTGCCTTTTTCATCACAGTCACACACTAGGCTACCATTTTTATTGAGCTGTCCACGACACCCCAAGATTCTTTCCTGGGTCTGTCATTGCCAGCTCAGATCCCATCAGTGTATATGTGAAGTCTGGACCTTTTGCTTCCATATGCATCACTTTACACTTGCTCACATGGAATCTCATTTGCCATTTTAATGCCCATTCCCCAATTCACAGAGATCCTTTTGGAATTACACACAATTTGTTTTTATTAATAACTACCCGACATAATTTGGTGTCATCCACAAACTTGGCCACCTCACTACTAATCCATAACTCCAGATCATATATGGACAAGTGGAAAGTAGATCCCTGAGAGACCCCACCACTCACATCCCTCCACTGGGAGAACTGAACATTTATTCCCACTCCCTGGTTCCTGTTTTTTAGCTAATTTCCAATTCATAAGCGGATTTGTTTTCTTATCCCATGACTCTAAAGTTTGCTCAGGAGTCATTAGTGTGGGACTTTGTCAAAAGCCATTTGGAAATCCAAATAAACAATGTCTACCAAGTCAATAATCAGCCAAAAGGCAGCCATGAAGGAGCTAGAAAACATCCTAAAATGGGAAGGGCAGCCATGAAGGAACTAGAAAAGATCCTAAAGTGTAAGGATGTATCATGGGTGACCAAAATCAAATTAATGCATGCCATAGTATTCCCCATTACTATGTATGGGTGTGAAAGTTGGGCAATGAAGAAAGCTGACAGGAAGAAAGTTGACTCCTTTGAAATGTGGTATTGGAGGACAGAAGAGATGTGCAAACCCCCCCCCAGGGGGGGGGGTTAATGCAAACCACGGTTTGTAAAACGGAGCTCTACCACCAGGCTTTTGGAGCTGCCACCACTACTAACAACTGACAGCTGAGACAGGAGAGCCCTGTTCCCCTCTGGAATTTCTAACAACAGCCTGAGCCAGTCGCCTAAGATCACCTAAGAAGACCAAAGAGCTAACTGCCAAGTGAGAGAAACTGAGTAACAACTACCACTGTGAAATACTGCAATTACTGATACTAGCACTTTATTATATCTATGGGTAAATGGTTTTAGAATTGTCTGTTTAATTTGTTGTTGTTAATCATAGAATCATAGAGTTGGAAGGGGCCATACAGACCATCTAGTCCAACCCCCTGCCCAATACAGGACCAGCCTAGAGCATCTCTGACAAATATTTGTCCAGCCTCTTCTTGAAAGCTGTCAGTGAAGGGGAGCTTACCACTTCCCTAGGCATCTTTTTATGAGTTATGTAATCTATTTTATGTGTGTTGAAAATTTTAGGCTGTTTTATGTAAGCTGCCCTGAGCCGGCCTCAGCTGGGAGGGTGAGATAGAAATTGAATAAATAATAATAATAATAATAATTTTATGTTTAATAATGCTTTCCATCAACTTACCCAGAACAGACATTAAGCTAACCAGCCTATAATTTCCTGATTCCCCCTGGATCTTTTTTAAAAATGGGTGTTACACTGGCCACTCACCAATTCTCTTGAGGACATGTTCCATACCTTAGTTAGAAATTAGCAATGAGTTAAGAACTCTATAATGGATACCACATCAGTGACATGGCATCATTCTAGGTATGATGTCACACCACTGGTGCAATTTCGGCTTTCTGGCAATTTCCCCCACTATCTCTCAGTGGGTGGTGGGCTACAAAAGAGGGTACCCAGGGTTGCCTGGTCTCCCTATATGCAAGTGGAACTTCACTAAATCAATTTCTGCTTCCACCTGTGCATTGCTGGAATCCAGCCAGTATATATTAAGCTAAGAAAGCCAGAGAAAACTTTTTTTTAATTTTGGCTATCATTTTCATATCATTTGAAACAACTTTCGAAAGATATGTCATTCCAATATGTCCCATGTAAGGAGAATATTGAAAATGAGACAGGATGGACGTTAAAGCCAGATTTCTAAAGTAATACTTCTCATATCTGCAAACAGGTCTTCTGAAGAGGGATTCTGGAAGACCAGGGGAATTAATCAAAGCAGCCTATGTGACTGGCATGATTAAGCACAAGTACAGCAAAGAAGTAAGAGAGGAGCATATGCTGCTTTCCTTTGCCAGCCCCAATCCAACTGTTCAGAGCCAGGTGAAGGGGGGGGGGGACCAGCCAAGTTGTATGAGACGAAGTGAATCTTCACCGTAACTCTGTGGAATATAATTCAGAAGTATAGTGTATAACACACTGGACAAAAATGGGTCTTAGACAGGCTTAGGGTAGATATTATTGTGTATAGTATTTTTAATGCACTGCGTAATTTGCCACAAATAGTTACTATAAATTACTCAACTGAAATCCCCCTAGAGAGTCTGTCCTGATCGGGGTCATTTCCACACAGGTTGTTTGTCCCAGGTTCAATGCTGCTGCTTCCTGCTTCCCTAAAGCATTATGGTACATGTGAACACAGTACATTCATGCAACTCCAAGAGTTCCTTGGCTTCCCCTGATCTTTCCTACACCTGCTTTACTTTGAAGTTTTAGAAAAGATGGCAGCAAAATCCAAATGGTTGCTGTGTGGGTTGGTAAAATTCAGATTTTTAAAGTCATGCCCACATGGCAGCCACTTTCCCCACAGCGGTTATTTCCTTCCCCTGCCAAGGGGGGGGGGGGGATCAGCAACTGAATATTGTTATATCATTATAACATTATAACAAATATGTACTCAACATTCTCTGAATTCCCAGTTTTTATTTTTTTTAAATGTCCCTAGAGAAGACACAGCAATATTTGATTGGAATATCCATCCTACTAGAATCTGGTGATCATCCCTAATACTTTATACTAGTTATATTTACATTTATAATGCCTTTAGAGAGCAAAAATAGTGTTGTGGTTAGATCATCATACTATAATTAGGGGGCTGCTGGGACCCAGTCCTAATATTGACTGTGCCATGTAACTCACTGGATGATTTTAGGCCAATAGTTTGTTGTGAGGATAAAATGGGAAGTGCAAATTATATATGCTGTCCAGAGCTCCTTGGAAAAATGCAGAATAAAAACATGTTGTTGGATTTGTTTCCATATTGGAAAAAGCACAATCCAGAAGCTCTGAACAGGGGTAGCACGTTATAAGAAATGGTGGCTCTAGCAATCAGCACTGATTATTGCCAAGAATCACAGACAGCTCACATGTTCTGTACCCACTAGGGCTGAGAAGGCAAGGGAATGAGAGAGGAAGGAGTTAATAATGATTATGGGCCTGCTTTGTGAACAATTTTGTTATAATTTCAGATCTGGACTTCAGGAAGGGGAATCGTGATTGCTTGTTTTTAGGTAGGACGGGCCTCACTGGTCTCCCCCCCCCAAAGCGAGGCCCGAGTGGCTGCAGCCGCCTGGGCCTCGCTGCCCCCCCAGCTCCGAAGCAGCAGCAACGGCGAGGCCGGGTGCAGAGCGTTCCCTGCACATGTGCAGGGGACGCTCTGTCACTTTTGGGGGATTTAAGTATCCCCCCGATATTTTTTTACAGGTTTCAGATCTTTGTGCACACCTGGGGACTGCCCCAATTGTGCACAAACATCTCCCTCCCCCCCAGGTGCCCCCGATGTGCGGAAATAAGTATCCACACGCAGGGGGTGACTCCGGTATTAGATATATAGATATTACCAGTTTGGGATTTAAATCCATGTGGTTTGGGAGTTCAGGGCCATTATTTTCAATGCTTGTGCCATGGAAGCTCACTCAATGACCTTGGACCAGTCACACTCTCTCAGCCTAACCTACCTGATAGGGTTCTTGTGAGGATTGCTTAAGCAGTCAAAGAAAAACTTGATCACATGCTGTAACTGGCTGACAGCACTTGAAGTGGAAAGGAAGTAAGTTTTTTGTACCTAAGAATCTCAGATTTGTGTTACCATCCCAGAAAACCATGGCAGTAGTCTGAAAAGCTATTTCCATGTACATGACCGTGAACATGAAGGAGGTGAGGAAAAGGAAGTACCAGTAGGAGTGTGGCCTTAATGATGAATGATAGTGAAGCCTAATGGAGCTAGGACTGGATTGTACTGTGTTGAATCAACAGCCTCTTCTCTTTTGTTCCAAATGCTTCTAAGTAGGCAATGGATTGAGAAAGAAAATAGTATTTTTTCTAGAGAGTTAAACATGGTACAAATATATCATTGCTTGTGGTATACAAATCATTCCAATTATATTCTCTGTTCACATATTTGAGAGAGTTTTTCTGTAGAATGTCAAATGCTCCCAAATATATTTACTAAGATACAGCAATGGTATAAAACCAAAGAGCAGGCACACTACAGCAAGCAATGATTCTAACATACTGCCTTTAATTCTGTTTAACATTGGAGAGCCAGTATGGTGTAGTGGTTAAGAGTGTTGGAATAGTATCTGGGAGACTCAGGTTTGAATCCTCACTTGTGTCATGGAAGCTCACTCGGACCTTGGGCCAGTCACACTCTCTAAGCCTCCCCTACCTGATAGGGTTCTTGTGAGGATAAAATGGAGAAGAGAATGATGTAAGACCCTTTGGGTCCCCACTGCTGAGAAAAGTGGGAATGCTTTTAATCCTTTCCTTTCCATACTAAATGGGATCCCCTAGAGTGTTTAACAACAGGAATTCCACTAAACTATTCAGTTTGTGACCCAAAATGTGTCAGTTCTATGGCTGACAAATGTAGGGGCTAATGTGGCAAAGAAAGAACTTCTAAAAGCTAATAAGAAGTTTCTAGTTAATGACTCTGCAACATTAACTTGAAGATCTGGGACTGTGAACTGAAAACAAAAGATTACAAAAAGAAAGGAAAACAACAGCAAATGCTTATTAGCAAGCCAGAATTGCATAATTGAATTACTCAGATTAATTCTGGACTATCCACCAACAGATAGCATGGGTAAAGGGACAGCACTAAGTTGTGCCATTACAACCTAGCTTATTTGGGGTTTTCAGGCTGTGGAGGGATCCTTGCCATCATTTCTGCACTTCTGTGCAGATACAACAGGTGAAAGTAAAGAGGAGTGGGAGGGGGTGAAGTGATCTGGACGTATTTCGTGCTACAATCTGGGAGCAGCCTTAGGGCCAAACTAGATTATACAAATTGTGTCCAGTGTCCCCCAGCTGTACTTGCAGTCTCATGTAACATCAGAGAACTAATGTTCCCAATCACTTCAGGGTCCAGTTTGGCTCTGGAGAACAGTGTGCAGGGGGAGAAGAGGGTTCAGCATTCCCTCCCACTCTATTTTCCCTTGTCCCACTGTGAGGACCCACTAGTACTGAGTCCAGCACTTGGCACCTCACAGGGCCTGCCTTGGCTGCTTTAGCTCAGGAAAATGGCACAGGAGGGAAAGCTGAAGCCCCACCTCCTGCACCATGGTCTTAAGCCAAATCAGGCTTGTGAGCATTTGTGGACTTCAGTTCCGCAATGTTATGTGTGACTGAAAGTCAGGTCAGGGACTCCAAACTCAATTCATGTTACGTGTATATTGCCTAGTTTGGTCACATTCCTCCTGTTGAATAGTAATATCAGAACTGTGTAATAGCAGAAAAGCCATCAATTTTTCACCAGACTTGTATAGAATTTACATACAAATGAAAATGCATTTGCATGAAGTCTTCCCAGGCCTCAGAAATGGAGAGGGAAGGCTGACAGCTGTGATTCTGCAGGTCCTTCCCTGAGTAGCACTCAGCTCCTCTGCCAGACGCAGTGCTACCTCCTTTCCCCTCTGGCCTGACTGTGAAACCTCCCTTTTATTCCCACTCCCAGGTCCTGCCCCCATTCCCCTCAGTCTCCTTGGGAACAATCATGCATCCATTTCCATTATCTCATCTTCCCCTCCACCTGGCTCTAGACCTTCCAGGCCAGTTCCCCTTTTCCCTGGTATCCTCCTTTAGTTCCTGGGATTCTTTCATTTGATTTAGCTAGATTGCCAGTTTTTCAGTACCAGCTGATGACTGGTGGGGGGGGGGGAGATGGCAGTGCTGGATTGTGGGCTATGGCTCAATAGTAGAGCATATGCTTGGCATGCAGAGGATCCCAAGTTCAATCCCCAGCATCTCAAGCTCAAAGGACCATGTAGTAGGTAATGTGAAATACCTCTACCAGCTTCATCTGTGTGTTCAAATCCTTCAGGCCTCCTGGCTCTCATCCTCCCTCTTGCAGCCTCAGTGCAAGAAGTTGAGTCCAGACGTGAGCCTATGGCTGGACATTTTTATGACTGTAAAGTTATGCCATTATTCACTTGGAGGAAAGAGAGAGAAAGGTTTAATAACAGTTAGTTTTGGAGCTTCCGGTTTATGGCGACACGCAGGCAGACACATCTCCCGGACATCCCGGGGATGTAAACTGCACACCAGTGTGTGGGAGGGGGTCCGACGGGTCTTGGTAAAAGGCTCCCAGCCAGGGGGCTTTTGAGGGGTGATCTCTTCGATGGCCGAAAGCCGGAGAATTGAGGTGCCCCACCGCCCTGAAGGTCCTGCCGCTGAGTGACCGCATGGTACGAGTGCTGCTGACCTGGACAAGCATTGGAGATCGGGAAAAATAAATGATGTCGTGCAAGGCCGAATGGCCAGCAACGAACTGTGAGTCGGGTTGAAGCAAGCATGAGGATATAAAAAGAAGCTGCCCCCTCTTAAGAGAGATGGGAAAGCAAGCGGGGGAGGGAATCCTCCCAAAAGCATAAACGAAACACGGAAGGAAAGAGGGGGGAGTGGAAAAATAAGCGACTAAAACTGCTATAAGAGACTTACCGGAGCGCAGAAAAGCATTTGGGCGAATATCAGAAACTTTAGCAACTGCTTTGAAAAGTAAACAAATCCAAAAAGATGGCAGGAAAGAAACCGGAGAAAGAGAAGCTGTTGAAATTAAAACTAGGGGCCAGTCCTCGAACGGATGAGGTCACTGAGCTCTCAAAACTTTTAGCTGACTCCCTGCGCCCCCTGCTGGACAAGATCACTGGCATTAAACAACAACTGTCAGTAACTGGGCAGAGTGTCGCAGCCCAGCAGATGCAATTGACTCAATCCTTAAAAGCAACAGAGCAAATGGGAGAGAAGGTGAAGGAAATGGACGTCACAACTAAAAAAGTTAAGAAAAAGGTGCAAAAGCTGGAAATGAAGCAAGCTACAGAAGAGTCAAAGCTTTTACAACTACAAATGGATAAAGCAGATTTGGTCCTATGGTTTCAAGGGGTCTGGAAAATTGAAGGAGAGAATCTGAAGCAACGGCTGAGTGAAGCAATAGCCCCAATGACAGATTTAACAGCGGAATACCTTTGCAGCAAGATGGATGTGGTCTACAGATCTTATTCATCGTACATCAAGAAAAATAATCTGCCTGGGGAAATAGTGGTCAGATTCTCGAAGAGACATGTGAGAGATGCTATTTTGAAAGCAACTTTGGGAACACCCTTGAAAATTGGGGGCAACAATATCAGGATTTTAAAAGAC
Source organism: Gekko japonicus (assembly GCF_001447785.1). Taxonomy (NCBI): domain Eukaryota; kingdom Metazoa; phylum Chordata; class Lepidosauria; order Squamata; family Gekkonidae; genus Gekko; species Gekko japonicus. The sequence goes on along the minus strand of NW_015169780.1, from coordinate 1,328,901 downwards.
ATTCCATTTGATATAAGACAGAAGAGAAACAACTATAAAGAATTAATCCTTTTCTTACAAACAAATGGCATCAGTTACAGGTGGTTAACCCCAGAAGGCGTCAGTTTCAAGATTAACGATAAAAAAAGAAAAGATTGACTCTGTTTTTAAAGCACGTGAATTTCGGCGGACACAGCTTGGGGAACCAGAAGAGGGCAAAGAGGAGGAAAAAGAAAGCAAATCTGATGGTGAGTTGGGCTCGGGGTCTTTGGACGAGGACTCCCCTTTGGAAAAGGGGGCGGCTGCCCCCAAAAGCCCTTATAAACTGAGGATTAGAAAAGATAAGAATTAATAAGGGCTGAAGGACTCTGATTTGTGCCTGGAAAAATGTTGAAATAACTTGGGGATGCTCTGGTAATTTATTTAAACAGTTCAAGGGATGGTTAAACGATAATTAATCTGCATAACCAACTAAGTTCATTGTATTATTAGTAGCTTTTTGAAAAACTCCTACTCTTGGGTTTTTAGTTTGTTGTGGGTCTTTTTTCTTTATTCCCTAGATGTATTTCCTATATTTTCTGTTGTAGTTTTGTAGTCTGAAAAAACAATGGGGGATGGAAAAAAAAAACCCCGTTTCCACAGGGGCAGGAAGAATGCTAAACCCCACCTAAGAATCTACAACAGGAGAAGGGCATGTTCCATTCAGAAGGAAACTCTGTAGTAGTTTTGTCTGGGAAGTTATCTAGAAAATATTGGGTGAGTGATTCATAGGCCTATTCTGATTTGTATGTTAATACAGTATTAAAAATATAAATGGTATTGTTTTTATCAGTTCTAAAATCACAGCGATTATTGAAAAAGAGGAAACTGAAATGGGAAGATATCTGCGGCTACCTGTCAGGTCAATGGATTCTTTATGAATGGATTTTGATTGTCATACAGCTGAGACATGATGAAATATTATATCTCAGACTTTCTCAAGAAGATTGTGTACAATTCAATAGAGTGTAACTACAGAATACTGGTCTGTAAAGATACTCAATAAATACTGTGTTACAATTTATTATTGTGAGGATTTCAGTTAGAAAATAAGTTATATAGTTGCAAGATCCTCAAATATATGGTGAAAACCTGGAAATTAGAATTGTTATCATAATGTAATGTATGATTTGACTACATGTATACTTTTGGTTGACTACATTAAGGTATTACTCATCGTGGTGAGTGTTGTTCTTTTGCGGTTTACGCCACTGCAAACCCGGTTTTGTTAATTTCATTATTCATTTGGGAGCATTCAGTACTTCTTAATTTAGTGATAAAATACTAAGAAAGAGTATACAACGAGCTCTCCTTTAATCTGATCTGTCATCTGTCACCCATTCTGAGAACTCTTGTACCTATGGCTGTTTTAGGACAAAAGAATAAAATCATTTATAAGTTATTTGGTATTTTACTATTTATCTATCATGCAGGGCATCCAAAGCACACTTTCTTAGAAGGCAATCTCACTATGTTCAACTGCTTTTAATTGCACAAAGGTGTGAATAAGATCTATGATTTAGCAGCTGGAATTTTCTGAAACATACTGGTGAATCCCTGATATTTAAAACACACAGCTAGTATCCTTAGGCATTCCTATTCATTATATGCTACCTAAGTACTCCAGTAACAATTCTGTTTATGAAAACTGTTGCATAATATTTTAAAAATTATGGTTTGCTTCTTTTTTGTTACCCAATATGCTTTCTTATGTTGCAGGTTATACAGTTAAATGCCCCCTTCCCTATCTATCTAGCGCATTTTTGCCACCTTTCCTCCAAAGAGCTCAGGGCAACATACACAGGTGTGGCTATGTTCATTCGGGAGGCTTTCTCCGTCAGGGTGCTCCCGACTGCGGAGATTGCGGACATAGAGTGTGTCGGAGCAATGCTGGAGGCTGAGGAGAGTTTGGCGATTTGGGTGGTGTACCAACTGCCTAGTACACCGGCCAATAGCCTGCCGTCCCTGCTGGAGGCCGTGTCAGGCTGGGCGTTGGAGCACCCTCGGCTGTTGGTCGTGGGTGATTTCAACGTCCATGCCGAGGACGTGGCCTCCAGCTGGGCTGTGGACCTGGTGTCATCCATGGCAGCACTAGGACTCTCTCAGGTTATCACGCCCCCCACGCATCGGGCCGGTCATACGCTCGATTTGATCTTCGCTGCTGGGGTAATGGTGGACCGGCAATAGCGGTACCATGGTCGGACCACCAGGCCTTGAAGGCTCGTCTGAATGTGCCACCCCGACCCCGCTTAGGCGGCGAGCGGATTTTTGCTCGCCCGCGAGGCCAAATGGAACCTATGCGGCTTCAGATGGTGTTGCAGGAGCCAAAGCCTCCTGGCAGCTCGTTGGATGAGCTAGTGGAGTGGCAAGAACTGGCAAGCTCGTTGGATGAGCTAGTGGAGTGGCAAGGACTGGCAAGACTGGCTCTCCGTGGCCATTGACGAGATTGCTCCCAGGCGTCCTCTCCGGAGTCGTGCGAGGTGGGCGCCCTGGTATACCCAGGAGCTGCGCCAGCTGAAGCGAGAACTGAGACGACTAGAGAGACAGTGGCGCCACGCTCACCGTTTATGAAGGCCTATGAGATGGCAGTCAAGGCCGCAAAGAGGGAGTTCTTTGCGGCTAGGATTGCTTCTGCTAGCTCACGCCCGGCACAATTATTTAGTACGATTCGGTCATTGACAACTCTGCCACAGGGCAGGCAAAATGTGAGGGAATTGGACATCGGCTGTGAGGCATTTGCGAGCTATTTTGCAGAGAAAGTCTTGGTGCTCCGCCGTGACCTCCCTGCTACAATTGACACAGTGAGTGAACTTGAGGCCCCTTGCACGCCTTTGGAGCCGGGTTTAGTAAGTTTTTGCTTACTTAGCCTGGAAGAAGTTGACAGATTGCTTGCGGTAGTGCGCCCAACCACATGCGACCTCGACCCGTGCCCCTCTTGGCTCATTAAAATGGGTCGCGAGGGGTTTCGAGGTGCCCTGCGGGAGATTATTAACAAGTCTCTCTTGGAGGGATGATT
>NW_015169780.1:1325580-1325765 GCF_001447785.1 Gekko japonicus | reverse complement strand
GCCAACTATCGGCCGGTGTCCAATTTGCCCTATTTGGGCAAATTGATAGAGAGAGCCAAGGTCGGGGACAGAGGGTGGCGATAGGGGATCAGCGGTACCAGTGGTGGCCCCTTGAATGTGGTGTACCTCAGGGGGCAGTGCTATCCCCGATGTTGTTTAACATCTACATGTGCCCCCTCACCCAG
>NW_015169780.1:1287629-1321979 GCF_001447785.1 Gekko japonicus | reverse complement strand
CTTCACCGCCGTATCTGCTCCCTTATCATTCTGTACTCCTGTTTCTGTTTTCGGTTGTGAGACCCTCCTACTTAAGGCAACTTCATTATCATTACACTCCTCTAGAATTAGACTCGTATCAAATACCTTCTCAGAGGAGTATCTTCGAAAGGGCTCTTCCTGGTAAAAGGATCCTTCTAATCCTACTGAGGCCAGCACTGGATCCATGTTCCATAATGTCCCTTCCGAATAATCCATGGATTAGCATTCAGGCTCGGCAAATCAGGCAAAAAAGCTTTTATTATCGAAAAACAACAAAGGCAACCTCAATTAACAATGCTTCGAGGAAAAACCGTCCTTCAGGGGGGTGCCAAAATACAAAAAGTAATTAAAATCAACTAGAACTTACAATAACTCCACAAGGTCGGGAGAGGGAGCCCTAACCCCGGAAGGGGTTCAGAGGAGCACCAAAACTGTTCATTAACTGTGATGTATTTTTAATATTTTGTACTGTTCTATTGTTTTATTCGGTGATATGCCTTGTAAGCCGCCCTGAGCCTCCGGGGAGGGCGGGATAGAAATGTAAATAATAAATAAATAAATAAATAAATAAAATTATCCCAAAAACCCTGTGAGGTAGGTGAGGCTGGGACAGAATAACTGGTGAGACTGAGACAGAGTGACTGGGACATTTGAACTCAGGTAATTCCAGATCCTAGTCCAGTATTACACATTTCCAAACTGAACTTTAGTTCTTTCTGCAATCTAATATTCTTATATTGTAACTAAAATAAATGATACATAAGATGAAAAGAAGGGGAAAATTTAACATCTAGGATGGCAGTGGCATACGTTCTTTATTTATCAAGTTGAAGTCTTCCTTTTGCTGATGACATATAATTCAATGTCTGTTTTAAATTTAAATGTCTGTTTTGAGATAAACGGGGGGGGGGGTTAACAGTGCAAGGGGCTATACTGGAAACCTTAACAAAAAAAACCACCCCTCCATCTCTTCAGCAGTTTCCTTTTATTCTTGTGGTTTCTTCACAAGAGACCCTGAAAGTACACTAAGGACTACCATTTAAGAATTTTATTGCCTTAGACCACTGAGGGAAACAAGAATTTTTAAAAAGTCAAACAAAGCCCCCAACTGCTCTCCTGTTAGGTGAAGGTAATCAAATTCTACTTGAGCTATCAAGCCACTTGATTTTGCACTGCCATCAATACTATTGATGTCACTTCTAAAACTAAGCACCTGCAAATGTTAAAAAAGAAAGGGATGGCTTAGTAATGCAAACAGCCTGATCCCCTACAATGTCTGCAAAATGAGCACTAGCACCAGTGCAAGTTAGTTAGAATCTCAAGGTCTGCTTAGTTAGGGGTACTGATGCTCTATATCCACGTACTTCAGGTAATACTCATTTTTCTGATTACAATGTTTTATCTGGAGTTCTTGGTCCTATCAAGATGACTGGAATTACTTAAGTCTTCCACTCCTTTGCCTTTCCCCTGCTGCTCTCTCTTTTATTCCACATACAGCTCAAGAAATACTTTTTTATTGTGCAATTTAACACATTAAGGAATATTGAACATGGCTCATGAATGGTTCAACAGGTGCTCAGATCATGCTACCATACATTTTGTTCAAAAATATCTGAAGAATTTAATTCCAGCACATTCGTTCCTTATCTGAGCACATGTTTAGCCATACATAATTCCCGATTTTTATTTTTTAAATGAATACAGACTTTATTTGCTCTGCAATCTAAATTTATCAACCAACAGCCTCAACATATCTCAAGACTACTCATATTTTGTGTGATGTTTATGCAAGAAAAAGAGAAATTGAAATTCCAGATATATGACTATGGAATTGAATCCACCTTTATATGCCAACCCACCAACCCAAATAAGACATCTTGAAACCCAGAATATCTTGAAGCAAATATCAGTGCATAATAATAATGAAACAGTGCTGAGAAACATTGATTGCTTTCCCCACAGCCCTTGTAAGGGTATATGGAAAAATGGATCATGTATTTGCAAATGTAAAAAGGTATTGTAGCCATTAAAAATGTTCTAAAGTTATGTATTGCTGTCAACATCCTCATATTAACCCTGTGTTAGAAATAAAATGTTGATGCCATTCGAGTAGTTTTAATCTTTAGCAAAGATTCTAAATTTAAATGTCTGTTTTGAGATAAACGACTGCTGCAATAGTAATTCTGTCATATCCTGTGACCCTAGATATTCCCATATACTGTTATTTATTCTGCAACAACCAGTTTCACAGGTTTGATCTTTCATTCCTCAGAAAATACTTAGCTATCATATATTTTAATAACAGGAACAAATCTGTCAAAGACAGTTCTACATCTTAAAATCATGGTCTGTCTTGTAATACTCCAAAACTTTCTACCAGTTCATTTTCTTTTGGAGCTTACTACTGAAACTGGGTGTCAAATCTAGATTTATGCCAGAACACACAGCACATATATGTTATTCATAATCTAAATCCTAAATATATTTACTTGGAAACATTATAATACTCATTGAGATGCTGTAAGCCTAGAACTTCACTTTAAAAAGAATGTACACATACCAGAATTTCAGAAGCCCAAATAATTCATTAAATGTCAAGCTGGAAGTTGTTTTCCATGCTAGACAAGGATTCCTGAGCATGGTATTAGCCAGTGAATACCAAAAGTGTACAACATTGCCACATGTGCAGTGTTGGGTCTTCACTTCTTGTAAAAGGTAAAGGTAAAGGTTCCCTTGCTCGAAAGCCAGTCGAATCCAACTCTAGGGTTGCGGTGCTCATCTCTGTTTCAAAGCCGAAGAGCCAGCGCTGTCCGAAGACGTTTCTGTGGTCATGTGGCCGGCATGAATAAACACCAAGGCGCACGGAACGCTGTTACCTTTCCACTGAAGTGGTACCTATTTATCTACTTGCAATTTCTTGCTTTCGAACTGCTAGGTTGGCAGGAGCTGGAACTAGAGATGGGAGCTCACTCCATCATGTGGCACCCGGGTCTCGAACTGCTGAACTACTGACCTTCCACAGCCTGCAGTTCAGCGTCTTAACCTCTTGAGCCACCGCAGCTCCTCACTTCTTGTACAACTATATAAAATTTCTTACCAGGTCCAGAATTATGAGCACAGCCTGGATGGCTCATACACTTTCAAGCAGAGCACCATCATTATGCTAAGACTGACAAATAATAATGTTTTCCTGTTTGTACAGTTAAAGCTAATGTTACTTCTACCAAAACATTATTTATTATGATTGTGTTACGCTATTATTTTATTATGCTATCCAGTTATGAAAGGAATATAGTTCAGCTCTCCAAAAAGGTCTCCACTTGTTTAATGAAGAAAGCGTAATTATTTTCCTAGTTTTTCATAACATTAGCATTTGCTAAAAGCTTTCTATATACATTCATAATTATCAATAATAACATGTACTAATGCATTTCTGTAATTTACAGGCTATTACTTGTAGGAACAGAAAATATCCAATCTGTTCTATAAGCACTGTGATCCTAATCAGTGTTATTCCAGTCCAAGTCCACTGATTTCAGTTTATTTATACAACAGTTACTCTGCACAAAATTGAACTGAAAATGACACACCATTTTAATAAAAGCTCATCATAAGGTCTCTAGTAGTAATTCATAAACCTCATGACTTCCAGCAAAGAGAAGGAAACTAAAACCTTCTGATACCTTAGCCTTGTGCCTTCAACCCAGTGGGAACAGAAATGTTTTATTCAATATTATACATCACTGTGGGTGTCTCAATCCAGAACCACCTGTCACAGCAGGTGTGTGTCTGCCACTGAAAGCAGTTGCAAGCATTGCCGCTCTTCTTCCTGTTGTGCTTCATCATATTTAGTAAGGCAAAACATGTGATAGGATATTGCCATGTTGTGAAATTTTCCACGCCACATGGAGAAACCAACAAAGTATAGCAGGCACATAAAGACTGACAAAATCTTCCATCATTTGCCTTATTAAACATTTCAGGGACAGAGGAGGAGGAAGAGGAGGTATATGGCTGCTACTTTTGGTAGTGGCCTCATGTCAGCTCTAACAGGTCATCATTGTTGGGGGCAGGGCTTAGGGTGGTAATGTCTGCAATGTCAAAACAAGTGTGATAAGACAGTACACGGGAATCATGAAACAAGCAAGCACTGTATAAATAATGCAGACCAAAGAGTGCGCAAGTAATATATACAACAGAGAAAACATTTATATAACAAGATAACACTATACTAACAAGGAATAACAAGGAACCACATGTATCAGTGATAGCAAAATTACATCATGTAATGCACAAGTACATGAGTAGTACAGAGGAAACAGAAGACAAATGAAGACTCCGGATTTCAATCTTAGTTTCGACGGCTCGTCTTCAAAAACTTCATCAAACTACAATTACAAGTAAGCCATACTATTATTATCATGTATAGTAATTACAACCATACCCTTATATTGGTCCCAGTCACACGAGCGGGATGATCCGCTGCCGAAGGGAGGCAAATTAGAGCCAGAGCAAAAAGAACCACAGGAGCACAATCCGCCGTGCCCTCGCGGCTCCGTGCTCTGGCAGCCGATCACGTGTTGTGCAGCAAACCAGCAGTAGTGCGGTTGTGCGCATGTGTGGGATGGGGAATGGCGCTGGCTGTGACGGGCTACCAGCACTTCCCGGACCAGACACCTGGAGTTGCCGCACATCATCCGGAAGGTAGTGCTCAAAAGGTAGTACCTTTTAAATGCACATTTTCGGGCCGAAGGGCTGGATCGGGGACGGGTGCGTGACGCTTCCCAGATGTGCAGTGTGATCGCGCCAGCTTGATCCATCCCTCTTGTGGGGCAAATCCTCCCATGTGACCGGGGCCATTGATAAGCAAAAAATACCTTCATAAAGCACTCATAATGTACAGAAGCCTTCAAAGCAGTATATATAGGCAAAAATCCTGAAAAGAAGAAGGAAAAGAAGAATGCTCTCACAATATCACTGTTTAAAAAGTTGTAATAATGCACAATGCCATTGAAAGGTCATAAAGCTCACCAATCGTTGTATTAAATCAGTCTCAACCGGGCACCCCATCACCAATAGAACCTCAAGGTGTGGTCAGCATCTAAAGGATTTAAATACTGTAGCTAGTATGTTGGGCACCATAGCAGTCAGGTTCTTAAAGTTACAGGAATTAAAGGACCAAACACTATTTCTACTCATAAGTAACAGCTAAACTCTAATGACTAATTGAGTCAACTCATAAGTAGCAGCCAAGTTCTAATGACTGGTTGAGGCCACAGGGGTGATAAGTTTTGAGTTTAAAAATCCATAATGCTTCATGTTGTCGCAACCTTTTTTCAACATCTATGCAAGTATATTGATGAGTTTTAAGCACTTCCAGTATCACAAATTGAAAATCATCAGGAGAATGATGCATGTCAATGAAATCCTGAACCATAGGTGATTCTAACTGTGAGTTTCTAATACAAGACCTATGCTCAACCACACGGGTTCTGATAGTTCTAGTCAACATCCCCACATACAAACATTCACAGGAACATTTTAAGAGGTACACAGCTCATCTGGTATAACATGAAGAGAAGAATTTTAAATCATATACAAAATTTCTGTACGGTTGAGACTGATTTAATACAAGGATTGGTGAGCTTTATGGCCTTTCAATGGCACTGTGCATTATTACAACTTTTTAAACAGTGATATTGTGAGAGCATTCTTCTTTTCCTTCTACTTTTCAGGATTTTTGCCTGCATATACTGCTTTGAAGGCTTCTGTACATTATGAGTGCTTTATGAAAGTATTTTTTGCCTATCAATATAAGGGTATTGATGGGCACTCTTTGGTCTGCATTTTTATACAGTGCTTGCTTGTTTCATAATGTCTGCAATGTGACATCATCATGCTGCTGGGGCCTGGCAACCCTAAGGAGAGGCTTTTAAAGACTTGGGAGGGCGGTGGGACGAGAGCCCATTGGCCAGAAGGCCAGCCACCCAATGCTTGGGATGCATTGGTGGGAGCCTGGGGAAGTCCCACATTAGATATTCCTTTATAAGGCCTGCCTGGAGAATCTTGTCCTCCAAGCCAGGTCTTATCCTCCAAGGCAGAAGCAGGCAGAGCCCAGGGAGAGATGGAACGAGGATGAAGGAATACCCTACTCCTCCCCATTGCTGTGGAATTGCTCACAGGCATTCTGGAAGGGGAAATGGCAGGCTAGAGGGACAACAGCCCATTGGTTATAGGGATCCCAAGTCCCCCCCGGGGGGCGGGGAAACCCCCACCCCAGAGGCCCGTTCCCTGGCGCTGCCAGATTGGGCCCCGGGGGGGACTCCACCCCGACGTGCGCATCCAAGGGAAAACTCTATGGTTTTCCCTTGTATGGCCGTGGCCCCGCCCCCAGCGTGCCTGGCGTCCTCCCGTCACTTCCGGGTGACGTGCATGCAGCGCACGTGCACAAGACGCCAGCCAGGAGCCCCCCACTCCCGGCAAAGATACACTTGGCAACCCTAATTGGTTAGGAAGCCAGTCACTCCAAGGGCATGGGATGTATTGGTGGAAGCCTGGGGAAGTTCCACCCCAGGCACTCTTTTATAAGGCCTGTCCGAAGACAGCCAAAGAGGAAGGAGGCCAGGATGAAGGAAAGCCATCCTCCTTTCTGTTGCATAGGCACTGCTTGCAGGTATGCTGGAAAAGGAGAAGCTGGAAGGTGAGCACCTCCCAGAATCTGGCCTCTGATTAGCAGAGTGACATGTATATATTACCGACCTTCAGCCTTTTGGGGGTTTATCCAGATATGATTTTGTTTTTTATGTGTTTTGCATTTGAAAGTAGATTTAATTATATAATACATTCCAGATGAGATATTCAGTCTCATGATATACTTCTGAGTTCATATATTAGAATGGTATTTACGGCAGAAGATGAAAAAGGAGATGTGGCACACTTTTTGCAGGTAGACCTTGGTATGTCAATAAACTTTAGAAGCACTTCAAGGTTTAGCTGAGGAGCTGAATGTACGTATAATTTATGAGAAAACAAAATGTCCCATAACCAAATTAATCCCCACCCCTGGATTGAGCAGGACACAGCAGAGGGAATTTCTAAAGATGCCTCAAGAGAAATTTGATCATTTGAAGAAATCAGGAAGATAAATGGGCAGGAAAAAAAGATCCTAAAATATTGGCAAAATCATCTTAACTGTCCATGCATAATGGTTGTTTCAAGGTGGATGTTTTTGCTTTCACTTTTACAGTGCTATGAGAGGGTTAAAATTCTATACAATTATATCAGATGCACAGGGAACTAAGGGAGGATATTGCACAGTAAAGTACACACTTGAAGCTGACTTATACTGAATCAGACCCTTGGTCCATCGAAGTCAGTATTGTCCATTCAGAGTGGCAGCAACTCTCCAAAGCCTCAGGTAAAGGTCTTTTGCATCCTCTCCTGCCTGGTCCTTCTAAGTAGAGATACCAGGGATTTAACCTGGGACCTTCTGCATGCAAAGCGGAGGCTCTACAACTGAGCCACCACCCTCAAAGCCTCTTCAGGGCCAGTTACAATGGAACTGAGGTTTCCTAAAGTGGTCAGTGCACTTAAGTATGTCTAGTTAGTTTTTATTAGAGTGGTATGGCCAAGGATTTCCTTCTGTAGATGGCAAGGACTCAGAGACAATGGGGTAAATACATGTTTGATATTTATTTTTAGAATATGGATGGAAAGGAAATCAAGCTAGGCTGAGTCCTTCCTATGGCAGAAGGATCTGTCCATATGCTTCAGAACACAGGTTTGGAATGGCTCCGCAGTTGAACCAATGTTTTTTGCTGTTAAAGCAAAGTACATCCAGCAGGGGTTGTATATGGCTTTAGAGGGGAACCTACTTACCATGAAAGAAAGCTGATTTATGTCTGTTCTCAAATTAAAGGACTTGTGCCATTGGGCATATTGACCATGCCAGCTCACCTGGGCATCACATCAGAATGGGGCATATTAACTATTTCTACATATCTTGTTGCTTAACTAAAGTTAAAACTGATTTATTGTTGGCAGATTTCTGGAAATAATACAATCCACACCTTGGAGTTTGCTTTTGAAGAATTTACTGCAACAGGTGTTTGAAGAAAGACAATAACTGACTGCAGGCCATTAATGTAACAGAGAGGCCTTCAAAGAACAAGCACTAACACATATCAGAGAGAGAAAAACAACAAGAGGTAGGCTGAACTACAAGAGAAAACCTTCAATCAACCCTAAACACCAAAGAATGTTCCACAGCTCCTCCTAGGGTACAAGTGGCCTAAGGTGCTCTTTCAGCAATATTCACAATTTTAGACTCTTAGCAGGCTTTGCTTTTCCAGCATTTATGTCCAATGAATTTTTGTCTGCCTCTTTGTTCCTAACCCATATTTCTGAATTTCTAGCTAATCTCATTCATTATAAGGGCAGCCCTACACTCAAGATAGCAGGTTCAGGAGTCAATGTGGTAACCATTTATGAAGAATGGATAAAGGGAAGGGTGGATCTTCCTAGGTTATCTAGTCTATTTTTAATTTCTTGGATGACATGTAGCAGCCAGAGAGTCTAAAAATGTGAAGTGTTATTTCTGGCACCTACTAGTTATTCTGTATTTGCATTAGCTGAAGGGAAATAAAACCATTTCTCTTCTGACACTCCAAGTCCTCTTACTTGCGTAGCTGCCACAATACAGCACACTTGTGAAGATCAAATGATAACAGCCTTCTAGAAACCTACACAGCTGTCATTTCATCAAACTTACTACTGAAGGAGAAGAAAATGATTGGCAGAAAATGCAACAAGAAACCTGAGGCTACTTCCTACTGAGTCTATGTAAATATATCAGGTCTTGTTAGCTAGCCACATAGAGTAGACTTAATTTTTTTTAAAAAAACAACAACTCTGACACGTAGCTTATTCAGTAAAATGACATATCTTTAAAAGACAACTTTGTCTGAGATAATGAGATGCACCCTCTTCATTTAAACGCCTTTGAAAATTCGGGGGGAGGAATCACTTGCGATCTCTCTCTTCGTATTCTGAAGGACACAAGAATTCAGCACCCTAGCCAAATGCTGGACCTGAAACTCGATATTTAATATTTCTAAAAATATTCAAAATATGTATTGCAGATGTTAGTGCAGCTGGCTAATTTCCACAAATAACTCCTTATGTGAGTCACCTACAAAATCAAGCAGTGCAATAATGGTGAAGGAGAAGGAGATTGCTCCCATCCTTGTAAGTTGTTATTTTTCTAATCATTGTGGATAAGCAGCAATCTTCTTGTGAAAATCTTATGACAATTTACTGACACAGGTAAGCCACTTATGTCAGCAGGTATTTGGGAGGGGCTAGCCTTACATCTACAATGGTTCTAACACCTGAGGATGAACAATATGAACAAATTACGCTACCATGAACAGGTCATTTTGCATTGTTTATGTGAATTACTTTGCACTTTATGATAATGGATGGTGCTTAATGTGTTGCTAGTAGACTGGAAAAAAGAAATTAATGATTTTACAGTTGAAATGAGTTTGCAGAAACTAAATTTAAACATTACCTGTCGCAGATCCAGTGTGATGGTCACATAATGATATTCCATCCCATTTTGAATGCTAGGACTTTGCCACCAGGTATTCTTGCCATCAATTGCATTTGTGATTGGGTGCCGCACTGTTGGTTCAAAAGAAACGTAGATAATCAATAGACAGGACTTATTTACTGTACCATCATTTCATTCAACCTGTGATGAGTATAATGTCTTAGACTGAAATATTTTCATCTGCTTGTCATCACATACTGTACTTTAGAATTACCCCCAAAAGCTCTTTATGAAATGTATTTTGAAGACTTGTTTAGATCCCAAATAAACAGATTTCAGATAAGAATTTAAAACAAACAGCAACTAAAGCAAAATAACAATCCATGGTTCTTTACACATTCCCTAACAAGTACTGCTAATCATAGACTGCCTAAAACATCACATGCTGACAACTCTTCTATGCCCAGCTTAGTGTTCCGGTTAAAGGTTATGGCTTATGATAGCAACTAGGGATAGGCATGAACCAGCTCACAAACTAAAGTTCATGATGAATTTTGGCTGGTTCGTGGTTGGTGAAGTTCATGGCAGGTCAACTGGCATGAACTCTCCATGAACTTTCCAGCTGTTTGTGGCTGTTGGTGAATGGATACATTTGTAGACAGACTGTCTCCACTCAAACTAAATGTTTACCAAACTTCAAAGCAACATAACTTGGGGGGCATGTAGAAGAGCTTCTGGGAGGGGTCCCCTGCAACTTTGTTGTCTCTAGCTTGCACAGGTTCCATTTTATATATCCTTGAATCTCCTGAACCTGCGCCTGTCAAAATGACCACCTGCCGTTTCCCCAGAAAACATTTTCCTGGGGGCACCTTCTTTGGGGGCCATAACTTAGACCCCGTAAATCCAATCCTCACCAAACTTGGTGGGCAGATAAAGGAGAGTCTGGCAGAGATCCTCTGGGAGTTTTGTGTCTCTAGCATGCTACTATGTCATGAACCTCATAAACCAAACCTGTTCATTTGGTGGCTAAAAGTTTGTGATGGTTCGTGGTTCACAAACCACAAACTGAACCAAATCACATTGTCCCAGTTCATGCCCATCCCAAATAGCAACCCACCAGGCACTTTTACGAAGACATCACCATTAAATTTAATGATATTTGGGGAGCCCATGCATGATGCACAGGAGCAGTACGTAGTTAATCACTCTCTATTAAGCCATTGTGATGTGTAAGAAAAAATAACTGAAGAATATTTATACAGAAACAGGTACTGGTTTTCAAGCAGCATAGCCAATTTTGTTAGTGCAATAACTGCTAGAAACGACTTGTCACAACAAGAAGGGAAAATGATGAAACATATTGAAGCAGATACAAAGAAACCCGAGGGAAGATATTCTGGGGACTTCTGACACTAGTTACTTTAAAAGGCCCTACTGTGCCAAAGTTGAAAGAGAAAGCTGATACTATAGTATAACTATATTCATATTGTAATATGAATAGAATCTAGAAAGATGAAATTCCATTTGTGTTTTGCAAAAACCAAATACTGAGTACAGATTCAAGGTGACATTTTTTTCAACCAAAAAATATCCCCTGGGCACGCGCAAAAATGTATTTTGCGATGTGTGAAAATACCTCAAATATCTTCCTCATTCAGTTTAAAGTTCATTTAGTTGTGACCCTAATTACAGTCTTGAAAATAAGATCACAATTATTAGACCATCTGCCTGCCTTTACATTCTTATGTGTAGCCAGGCAACCAGCATGAGATGGAGGGAGGGATAGGGACATGGCAATTCCTAGAAAGGACTGACATCACTTCTGGGTTTTCCTCAAGTGATGTCATGCCATTGGCCCAATGTCCATTTTTTTCTCTCCCATTGCCACTTGGAGCAGTGGTGATAAACAAGGGCTTAGTGGTGGGCTGGTAACTCTAAGTTGCACACATAAGTGGGTACTTCAGCTTCAGCCATTCTGCTAAGCAAAGTTTAATTTAAGTTGGAGAAAGCCTTCCAATGTTGCTGAACGTAGTGGTTTGATCCACTGCACTGTATTTTATATGAAAATGTTGGGATTTGTTTTTAAGATGCTATGCATCTAGAATTAGTGAGAAGCAGAAGATATGTAGATTTTTCTAAATTGCTTGGAGGACATTCATACTGTTTCCAAAAACAATGAGTTCAGAATGTACAAATGTTCAGTTTATATTGGGATGGCAATAATTAGTTGGGGAATAATAGCCTTAATCCCTACAGGGGCAATTCTCAGCACCAACTAGAAACTGGGTACTATGCATGCATACCCACCAAGAGGATCTGCAGGAAGACAGCTGAGACATCAGTCTGGGCACAGCCCTGTTGCATAAGGAGGGCTCAATGCAACAAGAGTCCCCACTTAATTTCTCTAAGATTTAGATATAACACTTCATTTGGTATTTGGTTACCCTAAATCACCTGCTATTTAAATCTACTAACCAGATTGCTGATCTTTAATTTCATGGTTTTGTATCATGTCAGCAGCTCACTAAAGGCAAAGAACCCTGCCTCATTACTGAAAACTGGAATGTCTCTGGGCACATTTGAAAGCACAATTAAAGCCTCTGTGGGAGGAAGGGAAAGTGTCAGTCTTGAAACCGAAAATGCCATACACTGTATGTAAATATCAAATGATTCAGCAGCACTAGGAAACTTCGAAACTGGCATGTTATCAAATTAGGAAGAGAAATGAGTTATTATTGGAATCAGCTTCGTATTTTAAAAAGATACAAGGGGCAGAGGAAAAGAAACTCTTTGGTCTGGGTACCGTCTGATCTTTTTGCTATGTCTGATCTTTTTTCTGCAATCAGCTTAAAAGTATCCTAGAAAAAAATCAGC
Source organism: Gekko japonicus (assembly GCF_001447785.1). Taxonomy (NCBI): domain Eukaryota; kingdom Metazoa; phylum Chordata; class Lepidosauria; order Squamata; family Gekkonidae; genus Gekko; species Gekko japonicus. Next base: position 1,309,531 of record NW_015169780.1, on the reverse strand, counting down.
TGCAAATCAAACCCAGATCTCCAAGGTGATAGTGATAGAAGTTGGCTAATTGGAAATGTTGCTATCAGTCTCCTCAAGTCAAATTGATATGGGGGTTAGTCATGAAAAGTAGGGATGAGAGATGAATATACAATTAACTAAAATCCCATTATGGACATTTAATCTTAATTAATTTGAAACCACTAATTAATTGCTGAAATGTATTCCTATTTTTAAAATGGGAAAGAAAAAAATATATCTTATGCCGGTAAAAGGATAACACTGCAGACTTAATACAAGGACCAACCTCAGTGATGAATGACAAGGGAGTTTTTACATAGGCAACCCATCGAAGTGTGGTCTTTAATTTGTGCTCACATATGATTAACCAAGGAGTGTGTGTTCTTTTCCTTCTAAAGTAATTAAGGGGAGGCAAACCAGATTCACAAATTCCAAGGGGACCATTTAAAGTCTGGTTACATTACACAGCCCTCTTATTAAAGGGCCATCACTGGGTAAATAAAACAGTTCATGGTGCCAAATGAACATTTTGCAAACCTTAAAATGTGATGAGTTTGTAATGAAAGACTATGCATTTTAAATGGCTGGCTGCACCACAGATTAACAACAGAGACAGAATCGCAATGCACATGATCTTTCAAATAGTGAAAGGAAGAAGGACTAAGTAACATATAACGAGACAGACTCTTCAGGATTAGCCTGTACCCTTTAATTATTTGAAGTATTTATTTATTTATTTATTTGGATTTCTATCCCGCCCTCCCCACAGGCTCAGGGCGGCTTAAGTATTGTTAATCACTTATTTTCAAAACTAAGCAAGTGATGATTTCACAACTTTGGAGCTTCCAAAATGGTATGGCTCCCTGACTGATGTCTCGTAAATAATTCTAAGGGTTGTCCAACTTTTCATTGCTTAAATTAGAAGTGGAGCAGGAGGCACCACCTCCTAACTTTTGTGAGGTGGCTACTCTTTATAGAAAGCTAGTTACTGTTTTTAGAAAGATGTAGATGTACCAAATTTAGAAAGATGGATCTTGTGAATTTCAACGATGCCCCCTACCTGCTCCTCTAATGATACAAACACTGCTACTTTTGTCACAAAAATCCTGAAAATAGCTAAGCAAATATTCAGATGTGTAAGAAGTTTGGAGGTGGGGGAACAGGAGTTAGTTGGATTAAGAGAAGTCGGTAGGTGTGCAGAAGGCTGATTCCTTGAATGAGCACTTCATGTCTGGATCCCCTGAATGGACTGCCCATTCAGCAACCCGAGCTGGGCCTGTGGTTCACATTTATATATTTTGATCAAGTATATAACATGAATTGTAATGATAATCTGTGGGGGAGCAGGACTAAATTCGGTGTCTAAATATTAGTATGTATAGTATTACCACTAATTATCTCTTTGCAAAATTAGTTCTGCCCAGAAGAAAAGTACTGGTTACCAGCAGATACAGGGGCAGACTCGATTCTGAATCAAACCTTTGCTATTTCTTCACACTGAGAACATTAATCTCAGCAGTATGCAGCTTCATATCTTGCCATGCAAATGTATATTTGAATGCACATTGCTGTAGTCCATAAGTAAAATACAGGGAAGCATGTATACTGGTGGATCACCTGCTTTGTCTCTCCAATATATATGCTTCTCTGTAACATCAATGCACCAGATACCATTATCATTTTTTACCATTAGGAATTCGGATTCGGCCAAATCAGGCAGAATCCATTTCGGCCGGCAGAAAGACTCCCGCATGTCAATTTAGGCTGTAGGAGCCAATTCAGGAGTCTTTGGCCCAGCCGAATGTCAATTTCAGCGCCATTATATCCTGTGGGCCATTGAAGTCAATGGCGAAAACATAGGGTATATTCTGGGGGTTGGAGGGGAGGGGGTTTGAGGGAGAGGCTCCAAACTCGCAAACATTTTTCCCACCATAGAGAACAATGGAGGGGATGGGGGCAACCTGTTTGGGGGCCCGTAGAATTGGACCCCCTGGTCCAATGTTCTTGAAACTTGGTGGGTATCTTGGGGAGAGGCTCCAGCAGCTACCCAGCGAGTTCGGAGCCTGTCCCACAAACCCCCTCTGCTCCAGTCCCCAGAATAGACTCTATGTTTTTGCCTTTGACTTCAATGGCCCATAGGATATAATGGGGCCAAATTGCCACCAAAATTCAGCAGCAATTCAGCGGCAAGCTGATTCAGAAAGGGGCCTGAATGGGTCATTTTCGGGGGTGCATTCGGTTCAGACGAACCGAATGCATGTCCCTAGAATATTGTTATATTAATATACCATTTTGACAATAGGTGTAACAAGTTCTCTCAATTCTCAGCTTTCATTTTTAAAAAAGTAAGTCTCCAGCTTTTTCCTTTGTAGTGAAATAAGGGGAAATTTATATCTTTGCAGCAGAAGGGACTAGAGACTTACTTTAAAAAAAAATAAAGATTGGAATTCATAGAACCTAGCATACAGGTGGTTATAATGGTATATCAATATAACAATATTTATCTGCTAATTTTCTAAAAAAACTGAAATAGCCATGGTGGCCTGAAGGAGGGATGGTCACTGCTGAGAGACTAGGGGAGTGAAACTGCAGGGAAACCTGCCATGTGGAACCCCCACTGCCACTGTGCTTTATCTGCAGTCATACCATGAATAGGGAAACCACACAAGCCCCTCCCCATGTCAAAATCACTTATGTGTTTTAACAATGCAATTCACATTTTCCTGTGAGCAAGACATTTTAGGTAACAATTAGGTCCTACCAGCCTATATTTATGACACCCTCAAGCTCAACACTGATGGTCAAGTTGTAATGAGTGATTACCCGATTTGTGAAAATTGGCCAGAAACAAGTTATTCCACTCCACTCGCTTTTTCATGTATTTTTTTTCCTTTTTAGTTGGCGTTACTCTGTGAGTGAGGTGGGAAAGGATTTCTGGATATGTTTCAGAAACCAGGACTTAATGCTTTTGGAAAGTGCCAGGACTGAAATGTTGAAATCTACCCAAAGATCATGCCATCTCTCCTGAACACCCTGCTGGTTGAGTTAATCTCATGTACAGGATATTCACTCTGGGAAGGGCCCACCCCCTTAATATGGTTAGGGGGTCTAGAGGGACTTTGTTATTAGGGACTTAATTTGGTATAGCACTGCTCCAGGACTGGAACCTGGCATAGATAAGGTCACACATGACATGTTCTGAGAAAACTAAGGTGTGGACATTGTGTAAATGTTATGGCTTGTATGGAGTGAACAGGCATCCATGTGCAATCCATTTGAATGAAAAAATGGACAACCCCATAACAATTTCATTACAAATACCCAGCCTGGGTATAAGCCACATTAAGTATACTTCAGTAGGATTTTGAGTACGCCTGTTTAAGATTGCCCCATAAGTACCTTAATTTAAACAGAAGGTAAAACCCCTGACAAAGAATGATACAGTTAATTTGAAATCCTTGGGGGCGGTGGGGCTTCAGCCCCCGCCGAAATTTTCAGGAAGGTACTCAGCCTCCCCCGGGAGCCACCCTTGCTCCTAGCAAAGCAATGCCTCTGGCCCAGCCCCAGCCCCCCCCGGGAAATTGGAAAGTCTACACCCTTGCCTCCTCCCACTCAAGGATGTAAGTAAACAGAATGAATAAAACTTGTGCACATACAGTTTGGAATCCTACTGTGCAGGTCACAAATCCGACACTGGGGGTTTTTCACAGGTTGTCCAGGTACATGTTCCACCAACTTGCAGTACATTTCAGGACCTCTTTGACCACAGGTAGCATTTGTTGTGATGAGTGCATTAGAAGCCAAGTTTAGCACTGCTGGAAACAAACCTGTAGGGGGAAACAGTGAGAATCACGTATCATAGTGAAGTGAAAAAGAACAGAAAAAAATGCAACCTGAATCATCATATTGATTAAAGTACATGCTTGCTGTGCAATCTTTGCTTCAGTTATTTTGGATTTAGAGGGTTGGTCCACAATAGAATTGTTAGATTTGAGTCCAGAAGTGCCTTAGACATCAACAAGAGTTTCAGGGTATAAGCTTTTGAGAGTCAAAGCTCCCTTCATCAGAAAAGTTATTTGAGTGTATGAGAAACAAGAAAAAAATAAACAGCATAAAAAACTCCTATGTAAAAATTGCATCCAGAATCAGTGTAGAAATCTATGCCTGTTGGGAGTGAGAGATATGAAGACCGCCCCAAAAAAAACCTGGGAAAATTCAGGGGGGAAAGTTCTCTCCCATTTTCCCCCAAGTATTTTTTTTTACCCTCAAATGATTTTATTTAAAAATGTATACATATTCCATTTGGGGTAAGCCAAATTCCACTGTCTTGTAAAACTAATTCTTATGATGGCAGGTACTTGCATTTGACAATATTAAGACACTCAGAGCTTGGAAATACACTTTCACATGATGCAGAATTTTTTCTTTGAGTATATGAGGCCCTTCCCTTTTGCATATTGAATAACTCACATCAGCTTTGCTCCTTTATAAAACTGTACTTTTTATTATCAACTTGAACAAACAAAACAATATTTCGAACCTAACATTTTAGACAACTCACACAAACTGCCATAAATTTCTAAGAAAAACATCTAATATTAGTAAATCCTAATATTATTTGCATCTAGGATATTTTTCTACCCAAATAGCATAGCTTTCTGTAGTGAGAGATGTACAAGCTCTCTGGCAGTCCTAACACTTCAATCCCACTGTGGTTCAATGTTCGACTTAGTGTTGTCATGGCATAGTACGAAAGCTGGGATTCAAGCCATGTTCCAGGCTGCCTGCCCACTTAAATGTTTCCCTTGAGAGGATACGATATTTGTCTGGTTTACCTGGCATATATTGCTTGAATGGAGAATGACCTTTGAACCAAATCAGCTGCTGATCTGTGGTAGGATCCATTCCTGGTGCATATTACTTTGGAAGCTGCTCAATAAACACAGTCCAGATGTCATGGAAGGCAACTGGTTTATCTACAGCTCTACATTAATTTTGTTTCTTACATGTTTGTTGTCAGATCTCATGTACTCTGTAATGCCATGAAATGTTCCCAGGCTCATAGTTACTCTGAAAAAGGGGCACTATGATGTTGGAATTTAGGTTTATGTGAGAGCTGCAGTGGAATCTTGTGCTTTACCAGCCCCCATAATCTAGCTTTATCCCAGTTTCCAGCTCCACCTGTTAATGAGTATGAATCCTCAGTTCAACGACAATTGCCAAGGATGGGCTTGAATGCGTAATGAATTTATGAAATGTCTCTTCTTTCTCCTTGTTGAATTAATGCAGTGTTATTCAGCTGATCCCTTTTGATCTACCATCTCTGTTCTCTTGCCTGTCCCTGCAATTAACCTGTGTGCTGTTTAATTACTGACCCTTTTGGTCATGGTACAGTTATCCTCTGACATTCTAAGTTAGTGACTCCAGTGCTGTCTTTAAAAGCCATGTTAAACATATTGCCTAAGCAAGGCACCCAATTAACTGCTAACATGTCCAATTTGTACAACCAGTCAATCAATACCTAGGACTTTATTGAATTTGCTGCTTGCCACATCTTTATAGAGTACGGTCCCTTTGTATTGTGTTTTAAATTCTACATTGTGACACCTGTTGTATTTTTCGTTCAAACCATTCAAGAATATTTAGTAATTTCTGCAGCAAGGGCTGAACAGTGTAAAGTGCTGAATGTGCAAATGAATCATCAGTGGCTTTGGTACCTCCAAATTCACTTACAGCCATATCTGTCTGAGGCTGTGTAACCAATGATTATTAGAGTCATAACACAAAGGCCTGCATTCAAGTGCAACATATAACTTATCTAATGGGAACATGGTATTAACAGACAATGTGATGATACAGGGAAGACTTTGGAGGATATGCCTGGGAAAAATAATGGGGATATAAAATTTTATTTATTTATTAGATTATTTAGTCACCACTCACCCAAAGGATCTTGTGGCGACTTACAACATTAAAACCATATAAATAAATGAAAAACTACCTATAAGCAGATAACAAATAGAAAACATTCATGTTAAAATGTTAAACTATTAAGATATGTGGCTAGCATCATACCACCAACAAAAGCAAGCCAAACACATGGATTATACTCCAAAGGCCTACCTAAACAATTCAGCCTTGTATGCCCTGTGGAAACTAAACAAGTCTGACAGGGCATGGGTACCATCACAGTGTGCATTCCACAGGGTAGGGGCCACAACTGAGAAGGCCCTTCCACTGGTGACAGCTAACAGAGCCATCCTGGGGACCTGCAAGAGACCCCTAGAGGATGACCAAAGGGAGTGTGGGAGAGGTGGTCGTGTAAGTATGAGGCTCCCAGACTGTTAAAGGATTTAAAGGTTAGCACCAACACCCTGAACCAGATCTAGAGACTAATTGGTAGCCAGAGCTGCTGCCACAAAATTGGGAGTAAATATGAGCTGACCATGAAGTTCTGGTCAACAACCTGGCGGCTACATTCTGCAGTATCCAAAGTGTTTTCAAGGGTAGCCCTACTCAGAGTGAATTACAGTAGTCCAATCTAGAGGTGACTGTTGCATGGATCATCATGGCAAGGTCCAACCCAGACAAATTTGAAGCCAGCTGGCAGGCCTGGCATAGGTGAAAAAATGCAAACCGAACTCCCATGGACACATGTTTATCCAATGATAGCACAGAATCCAACCACAACCCAGGATTCTTTATAGAGTCTACAACTGTCAGCTGGACACCATCAAGTCCTGGGAGTGACCTTCTAGCTAGCATTTCAGTCTTTCCCAGCCACGTGACCTCCATCTTAGATGGACTCATCTTCAGCCAACTTCCCCTTAACCACTGAACTATCGCATCCAGGTACTGGTATGGTGCCTGGAAATTAGCAAGGGAAAAGGAACATACACAGTAGTGTACCCTTTCCTTTTCACTTAATATTTTCTTATGCACCTACACAAGTATACATGAAATATTGCAAGTATAAACATTTCAGAGGAGCTGCAAGTTGTTATATTAGGGGTGGCAGGCCCCAGCAGGAGGATTGTGAGTGGAGACATGTGATGCTGTCTGTCCAGACTGTCGTGATTCACTCATTATAGTAAGGCTGGCCTAGATGAGTTTAATCTGGTGTGTCAGAAAAGTGACAGCTAATAACAGCATGTGACTGCTAGGAGGCTGGCCAGAACCAGTTTAAGGCAGTGCAGCCTGGCACTGAAGATGTTGCTGAAGGTTGCATCAGCTATCTGCTGATTGGCCAGCAGGTGTATATATGTAAAGTGTGTACAGTGGTTTTATCTTCTTCCAATGTATCAGTTGCAGCGGAGCACTTTGACGCACAGAACTGTATATAGGTGGTGGCTGGGTGAGAATAAACTCACAGTGGTTGCACCTAAGTTCCTGACTCCATTCATCATTGGGTACTCTATCTCCTCTGGGCACTAACGTGCCAGCCAGCATTCCGCGGGACTCACGACACAGACGTGACATAGGGTAGCTCTAGGAATCACCAGAAACTTTTATTGTAGAGTTTCCAGCAATTCCTATAGCAACCCTATGTCACTCCCAGGTTTTTACCAGAAGTGCCATAGCGCTGCATGCAGTGGAGGTCAATGGGAACTCAGGGTTTGGCAGTCCTATATTACATTGTATGTTACCATAGTACATGCATCTTTAATTTTTGCCATAATAAAAAAGAAAGGTGAAGACCAAAAAAAAAGTCTGTAGTAAAAAAAAAGAAAGTGTATTATTTGCACAGATATAGAGTTGCAATAGGTAGAACTACAAGAATATCTGAATATTAAACTAAACTTTATAACATTGAAAACGATGAACTTTTAAATAATGTATTCTAATTACACACATTATAGAGTACTAATTGTTGCCAAATTGTTTACATTTAAATTTTAAAAATATTTGGAATTTAAAAGGTCTTTTTTCATTGCTCCCCAAAATTTTAAAGCTTATTGTAATATTGAGCAAGTTCTCAGACTCTTTCATGCTGTGTATTTGGGAAGAGTGAAAAGTTTGTAAGACAAAGGATTCTTTTTCAGTGTTTCCCCAAATTTTCCAATTCTTCTGTCAGAAAAACTGAGAAAAAAGTCTCCACATAACTCTAAACGTAATGTAACTCCATTCAATTGTACACCTGCTTTGACATGCTTTGGACAAATGTCTATGCATTGCATACACAAGGACAAATTGTGAGTGAATGAGTGAAGTTCAGAACAGGACATAAATGGAAGAAAGAACTTATTTTGGTGGCCTCATGTACTAAACTTTGAAACACCACTTTGTAATTCTGGTTTACAAAGGCAGACCTGAATTTGGGCAAGAGTGACAACTCTGAAATTTTTTAAAAAACAGCTGTCATTTGAGTAACTATTAAATAAATTTGGCCAACGTAATGAAAACTCTTTTTAAAAATTCAGTCAGGAACATCTTTTGATGTACTCTCTTCATTTAAACTGTGATTCCCTAAATGCTGTCATAAGCAGATAGGAATGCTTTAATCACAGGGTTGTTAATTTTGGTTATGAATGTTCTTTTCAGTGGCAAGTCCATGTCCTCATTTAATCTCATTATATTTCTTCCTTTCTTATTTCATGTTATATTTAATAGTAATGCATAGGAACTTTTATTTCTTGCAACAATTACTCAAATTTTGGAGTATCATTTCTCTAATTTTGCTGTCAATTTTACTTGGATCTATAAAATATACATTGAAACCTGCTAAATAACTAAACTATTTTGATTTTGGCTCAAAGATCATTGTGACTGCTGGTATGCTATGAACAGAGAACACACAGTGAGAGCCTACAGTAAAGCATAGTGTCCCAAGGAAGCACCATTTGTTAGATTTATTTTATTACAAAAGAATTGTAGTCTGCAGCTTCTTATGAACAAAATGTATTACTATTGAGAAACTGTGAAAAATTAAGACAGACGCCTAAGTGGGTCATAATACCAAGTGGTTGGTGTGTTGTGGAGACGACACCATTTTACCCTTAAGAAAATCAAGTATGACAGCACACAAGCCTACTGAAGTAAGGGGAGAGACTCTCCTTAAGTTCATTTACCTGTCATCCATTAGCAGACTACTGTGCTTGACTATCCCTGGTGTGCAAGGGACAAGGATGAAGACAAAATCAGAGTTAGTTTGCTCTGGCTCTGCCCACCATTTGCTGCCCTCTGTCCTACCAGGCCCAGTGGGCACCAGAGGTCACTGCAACCAAGCATTGAGGATTTCAAACTTTGAGTAGGGCTGCCAAGTCCCCCCGGGGGGCGGATTTCCCCCCGCTTTGGAGGCCCGATTTCCTCGGCGAAAACAACTTGGCAACCCTAACTTTGAGTTGTATTGTGTGTGTTTTATGTTCACGCTTCCAACACTGCCTGAAGGATCAGTGTCTTCACTGTTTTCAAGAATAGTGGTTGGTTGCTTTGTGGCATCAGAGAAAGTTTGAAACAGAAACATTTAAGATCGTTCAAGTCATCATTTCTGTGTGGCTTGTGTTAATGTTCCTGGTTGTCTGGCAGTAAGTAGACTTATAAAATAATAGAAGTAGACTTATAAAAATATTAATTTTGTTAATGTTAATGTCACTGAAAGCACAAAAATTGCAGTTGTAAAAAATGGTTGCAACTGATGTAGTTTTATTTTGCATATTTTAAATAGTAAGCTAAATAAGTTAAATAGTAAGTTTTATTACCAGGGCTCTAGTCGGGGGGGAGCTCTCAGGTACGGAGCTCCGGAAGAGAACCTCTAGGGGGCGGGGCGGTCACGTGGTGAAGCCCCGCCCCCTTCTTTACCCCGCCCTCTGCTTCGATCCTCATTCCGTTTGGGAATGAGGATGAAGCAGGAGGGTAAGTAGCCGGGCCTTCTGACACACTTCCGGTGATGTCAGGGGGTGTGGCCTTCTGTCACTTCCGGTGATGTCAGGGGGCGTGGCATATGCAAATAAGTTATGCTAATGAGTTATGCTAATGAGCTCCGGCAGCTCTTTTTCTACAACAAGACCCCTGTTTATTACTATTAGTAATAAATCGTTTATTTAATAATAAATAGTTATTACTATTAGTAAATCAACTATTAGTTGATTTTGTTTGCAAATCTCATGACTAAAATGAACATTGTGTTATTATTCTTGTGTCTTGCTATTTATATATTTATCCTTTTACTAGAATAACTACCATGGAAGTATAGGGGGAAACAAATGTACATTCTCGCCTCAGGTGAAAGGTTATCTAGCTATGGTTCTGAGACCATCTGAAATGTCTGAAACCATTAAAGGTAGTCCACACAGAACACATTCCAGTAATGAAGCCTGGATTCAACCAGATCACAGAGAAAAGTGGAAAGGTTATTTCTGCCCCAAAGAGGTACAGTTGATACACCAGTTAAAGCTAGTAAGACGCACTTGATATAATAGATGCTAACTTGAGCATCCAGTTGCAAGGATGAAGCCAAATGAACTCTCAAACACACGATGTCAGAAACCATGTCAGCAAAAGAAGTGTTCAACTGAACTCATGAAAGAGAGAGTTCACTTAACAATATTAAAATCATTTAATAACTTCAGTGAAAACCCAATAAAGCTAGTCTAGGATTATTAGTGTAAGTTATATTTACCTCTATGCATTTTAAAATATGTACATCGTTTTACACACACCACACACATTTATGTACTTATTTCTGCAATGGTTTACCAAAATCATTTGGAAGCAAACCCTGCTCCATGCTGCACCAACACAATGTCATTAACTGAGAACAAAATTTGACCCCAGAATGTAACACATTATCAGAAGAAGAAAAAAAGAAGCAGCTACTGTCAGATGTTTCATTAGAGAGACACTTTCAACTGTGCCAGTGTTTCAGAGAGAAGGAATCTTGTCACGTTCCACTCCCCTGCTGGCATACATGAACAGAGATGACAGGCAGAGCACAAAGGCAGCAGAAGGTGGAGAAGCCCTCCTACCATGAACTCATGGTACTGGGATTGCTGCTCTGGTGAACTGCCAAACCTTGAAGCCAGCATCTTATGCTATTTGATACACAGTTGACAAGCATACTTTGTAAGGCTGGTGTATTTCCCCTTAAGGTTGACACTGTAAACCAGAAACAAAAGGGAAGTTATATTTTCATATGTTCAAAAAGGCATGTGAATCAGGGATAGGATGATGTGGATGTGGGGGCACCCAGTGCTAATAAGAATCCCCCCCCTTAATTTGCCTTTGTGCAAGGAAGAAAGTTTCATTTTCTGTTTAAGCCTTTTGGGTCCAAGGGTGAAATCTCAACATATTTCTCAAAAGGCTTGTGAGCTTCTGATGCTCTGCGGATTGAATTATGGATGCAAAAGAGGTTGCTCAGACCCAATAAAACAGTATCTAGAGTTTATTTATTGACAACAATTTATTTATAGACAGAGGTCATTTCAAGGGGAGCGCGGGGGATCGCAGTACGGAGGGGCGGGGCACATGACGAAGCCCCGCCCCCTGCTTCCGGCCGCCCCGCTTCCGGCTTTCATTCAGCCAGGAGGAGGCAGGAGAAGAGGGAGGGTAAGTTGCTTCCTCCCTGCCTCTCCCCACCCCTGCCTGCCTGGGGCCAGGGAGGGCCTTCGTGGGGCTTCCTCACACTCCCGCCGGCCTTGCAGGCGGTGGCGGCCGGGACCGTTGGGGGCGGGGTGTGTGGCCTTATGACACACTTTCGGTGATGTCAGGGGGTGTGGCCTCATGACACACTTCCGGTGATGTCGGGGTGTGTGGCATATGCTAATGAGTTATGCTAATGAGTTCCCCTAGCTCTTTTTCTACGAAATGACCCCTGTTTATAGACCAAATGGAAAAACTGTGAGTATACATTTCAAACAAAGCTAAGTAGATTAGTACTAAACAGATTAGTGCTATTTAGTAGTGGCTAGGGATTTGAAAACATATAATCATGTTAGTCTACCCTACTATCATACCCTAATCAAGAAAATCTATCCTGAGAGCCATTTAACTTTGATATTGATGTGTCCAGAACAATTTCACTTTGCAAATATAATATGCAGTATGGCTAATCATGGCCCTGGTCACACGGGAGGATTTGCCACGCAAGAGGCACGGATCGGGGGCACATCAAGCAGGCGTGATCACACCGGAACATCTGGGAAGCGGCACGCACCCGTCCCCGATCCGTCCCTTCCGGGCAAAACTGCGCATCAAACCCCCCCCCAGAAAACACTACTACCGACCTGAAAATCCGCTGCAGGGACAGCCGTCTGATCGCCAGCGCGCCCGTCTCTCCCGCAGCATGCGAGGTCCTGCCAAACTGCGCGTGCTAGCCTCGCTCTCCAGTCCATGGCTTTCTCCTGGCATCTGATCGTGCCGGGGAGGACCTGCGCGGCGGCTGGGGGGATTTGTATTATCCCGCCGCCGCGCGTCTCTTTTGGTGTAGCTCAAAAAAGCCGCACTTTGGCCATGCCTGTTTCTCCCAGTGTGACCGGGGCCATAGTTACCTTAGCTGTAAGCTAGGTATGGCTATGAATAAACCTTTATTTATGCTAATACCAGTGAGAATACTGTTATCCCTTCAAGACAGCATGGAAAGTTTGTTCAAAATGGCCTCCACACCCTTGACTATTGCACTGTGCTATTACCTAGGATTGGGTGCTCAGATATGTATGTGTGAGGTATGTCTTAAATTTATAACTAGTCACTACTCAAACATGTCAGGGAAATGCCTGTGTCAAGGGACTCGGCTTGCAGTTGTATGATACAGAAACAAAGACTGACAGTCATCAATTCCTTCTTACGTCAGGTAAATAGAAATTTTGCACTCTAGGTATGTGGTTCTGTTCCACTTTTACCCATACAAAGAAGGCTGATGCAACTCTAAATGGAAAAAGAGAACTTAATAGCATTTTAATTTAATTTACATTTATTCTGTTTTATCTAAAGATTAAAATAGCCTTCTTCCATCCGAGGTCTGCCTAAACACTCTACTATAGTGCAGTACGAATTTACAAGCAGAGAGTTCTCCCGCCAGTTAAGACTTTAACAGTGCAATCCTAGAAAGCCTTCAAAGCCCTGTTTTTAAAGTATTTAAAAGTCTTTAAAGCAGGAAGCTAATGATAAAAAAAATACCTGTGCTATGCTTTATATGAACTAATTTATCTTTTCCTTGCAATTGTTTTTTAAGGAATAAAACCAACAAAAATACCAAAAAATATGCAGAACAATGCACAGGAACTTCCCTTGGAACATGCAAGACTATAGAGGCCAACATAACCTACAATCTAACTAGCTGCATGTAGCTGAGCCTACTGCTGCTTAACGGTGCCCTGTTTTGTAGACCCAGATGGGCAGCAAAGGGGGATATTTATCAAACCCTTGGAAGAATAGCATTCATGGTCAGGGGGTGTATCTGGCTTGATGGAAGACAAGCTGTGAAGGATTCAAAGCCTAACTATATGCATTACACAAAGCTTCTGTCACTAAATGCACACAAAGTTCAGTGTCAGTCTAAAGGATGCTTCGTAGAAGATAATAAAAATAAGTCTAACTTTCCCATTTCACGACTGATATCTCCACAGTTTCCTCTAACACTCAGCTACAGGAAGCAATTATCTCCCCAGTTTACCCACCACAAACATCACTCGCCATTTCAAAGCAGCAAAGGGAACAATCTGCCTAAATTGAATTGTATGTTTTTCAAACCCATCATCTAGTTCTACAGTGGAGACTTTGAAATGACACTAAATTTGTATCAAAAAGACCAAAAGAAATAAAAAATATAGCCGTTTCAGATATTCTACAAGGCATTCTTCAGGAAAAGAAAGGAGAGGAAAAGAGAGAGGCTTGCCAGTTGGAGTACTAAGCTGTGCTGGTACGTTGGAACACAGTGAGTGGGATGGAAAAAAGATGAGACAAAACAAAACAAAATGTTGTAGCAAAGGAAGGTTTCCAGCTGTGCACTGCAGGGAGTAACTTAATGCACTCAATTCACAATGTAAAAGAAGACTTCTACACAACTGGAAAATAACTTCCACTTTAAGAAATCATTGTCCAGACAGTGCTTGCACACTGGAAAATATGATGTTAAGAACTATTTGTCCAAAGGCAAATTGAATCCAATACCTCAGCCTTCCAGTTCATGTTCACTGTTCTGGTCTTAAGCAGTTCTATTATCTTTCCTTTGATGCTCCTCTCAATTGTTGACCTTTTTATTTATTATTTTTTCTGCTCTAACCCCAAGGAATTTTTTTTCCCACTTGCACACTAGGAATTTATTTCACAAGTGATGGTCTCTACTTTGGGTTAAAAGGCTTTAAAAATGAGTTTTGCTCCCTGAAAAAAAAATACAAGATTCATTTATACTATGACATAAGCAAAAACAAAATACTGCCTCTGCTACTGTCTACCTGAAAACAGTACAAAGGTTCAACATTGAATCATAGCATCTATTCTTTTCATTGGCCATCTGCTCCATTTTTGTCATTGGGGCCATCAATATCTACACATGTTCCCCAGAGAGCACTAAGATCGGGGTCCCAAAACCGTCTAGCCCTCCCCGGCCCTAAAGAAGCCAGGCTAGCTGTGACGAGGGCCAGGGCCTTTTCTGTGGCGGCCCCTAACTGGTGGAATGAGCTCCCGGATGACATCAGGGCCCTGCAGGACCTTGTACAGTTCCGCAGGGCCTGTAAAACAGAGCTCTTCCACCAGGCTTTCAATTAGGGTGCCACCTCCCAATACTGCGGCCCTGGTCCCAACATCAGAAACATCAGCACCAAGTTAATAACCAACAGCCTGTAAGCTGCCCTGAGCCTACCTTGGCGGGGCGGGTGGGATATAAATAAAATAAATAAATAAAATATGGGTCAGTTTCTTTCCATTTTAATGGTTCCCATTGGCTTTATTGAGTGTACATGCAAACTGGAATTTAGTATGGTTGGGAAACAAATCTGTTACCCAGATTTGGACCCTATGGGAAGGCTAGTGTTGGTTCTGTCTCAACAATGCCCCCAATTGCAAAAAATAATATGTCATAGGCTTTTGTGTAGTGGAGCAAACAAAAAACACCCAGTTCCATTTGGCTGAAGGCCTGTTTATTAATAGTAACTGTAGGGCAGGTAACTTGGCTACTGGAATAAGGAATGACAATACTTAACTAAGGTGTTTCTAAAGCTCTAAGCCAGGGTTGGCCTGGCTTGGTTCTGCAGATTCTTAGAAGGTCCTGCACTCCTGCAGGCTGCTAGCAAGGAGACTGAGGAGAGAAGCACCGAGTCCCTCCTACTCTCCTGCTTGCTCTGAGGCCTACTGGGATAACCTCTTAAAGAGGCAGTACACAACACAGGCGTTAGTGGAAGCTTTGATTTCCGTGGGAGAAGAAGCTATGCAACCCCTCTACTGGAGAGAACTGAATAATATAACCAAAACGGCCAAAAAATGAAAGCTGAACTATATTTTTTAAAAGGTTCAGTAGGAAGTATATTGTACCCCTGTTACACAAGCACTCTTCATATATTTGCTTTGATAAGCATGGCTTTAAGTATTGTTTCTTCATAGGGTTCCCAGGTCTTACCTGGCTACCGGTGTGTGTGTGTGGGGGGGTTCTTCTTCCTTGTTGCTAAATTAGAGCTCCCAATTAGTATCTTGCTAAATTTAGGCTTGATCATTATTTTGAAGCTGCAAAAGTTTTCAAGAAATCCATATAATAACCCAACACTATCTTCCTTTCCAAACCTGTTTGTTTGCTTCTTCTTTCCCAGGTCGTGTTGAGGATGAATGGAAAGCTCAGAGCAGATGGCTGTCAGAAAAGCAATGACTACATACCATGGCTGAGAATTAGTGTGCAAAAAATATGCATCTTGGTGAACAGTACAGAGATCCTGCCTATAAATGCCAACAGACATCTGGCTTGAAAACACTGTAAAGTCAATTTGAATATTGTTCTATGCTTACTTTAATATTCATGAATATTAGATTACCAGCATATCTGCTAACACTTCTCTGGGTAAAGTTTTTCTTGCCTTCTCAGGGCTCAATTTTCAAATACTTACTCTTTTGCTATTTAAAATTTATACAACATATGTTTTTCTCCCATTAATACAGGAAGGAAACAGAATGAATAGCATACAGGAATCCACATTTGCAGTGGGCGGGTTTAACTGGTTTCAGTGTCTTGACTCTAAAATCATTGAAAACCAGATAATGGAGAACTTTTTCTGCCTCATGCTTCCCACCAAAGTCCCTGAGCACCATTGCCCAAAAGTTGTTCCTGTGGAATCCTCAGAAATCACATAGATTTCTGAGGAGCAGTGGAGCAGACGTCCATCAGTGGCTATTAGCCACAAGGTACAGATGGAACACACTGTCTGGGGCAGTGATGCTTTGTATTCTTGATGCTCAAGGGGCAACAATGAGAGGGTTTCTGGAGTCCTGGCCCCACTGGAAGACCTCCTGATGGCACCTGGGTTTTGGCCACTGTGTGACAAAGAGTGTTGGACTGGATGGGCCATTGGCCTGATCCAACATTGGCTTCTCTTATGTTTTGATGTTCATATCTTAAATTCCCTGTCCCTCAGGAATAACTCCTGTGGGAAGAGGAAGGCTCCCAAAACACCTCCTGTAGACTCCACTTCATTCTTGAATCTTGAAATCAAAGCAATGACTGTATCTCTAATTACCAATGAATTGTGGTTGTTATTGTACCTAGTGTTCCTAGGTTAACAACAGAAAAGTCTCTGATAAAAATATTCAGGAAGTTTTGTTAAGAAAATCAACAAGAATTGTCCAAAGTTGAATTGCCAGGTTCCTCCTGGCCACCAGCAGTGGATGAAGGGCATAGGATTGCCAGATGCAGGTTGGAAAAGATTTGGGGATGAAGCCTAGGGACGGGGACTTCAGTGGGGTACAATGCCAGGGTCCACCCTCCCAAGCAGCCATTTTCTCAAGGGGGGGTTCCCCAGGAATCCCTAGTCCAAAGAAGCACATGGGCTTGTAACCCAGTAGAACGTCTTGGAAATACCACTTGTATAAACTGAGAAAGGTGCTGAGTAAGATGCAGAACTCATTCGGGGGGGGCACACACTGAGAATTGTTCTTCTGTTAATTTTTTACAAGTTCCAATTAGCAAAGAGAATTCTGTATAAAGGTAAGGTTACTAGTCTGCGTACAAGCTTTAACTGGCTTACCTCATATATACTGCATAAAGTTTAATGTCTGAGGTGCTCTTCTGTTCCCAGCATGTCAGTGAGAGCGCAATAATATATTTGTGTGTTAGCCTTGCTTAAAAGTCCCAGTTTATAGTAAGTATATACTTGGTGTCTCCTAGAAGCTTGTTGGAACATGGTAGCATTTAGAACAATGACTGAGAAGGACATCGTACACAAATAACTGATCTGCTATTTCAACATTTCTTCTCACTGTCAACTGTTGCAGAAATTGCTTTTGTATCTATTGCATACAGGGCCAGCTCGCTCACTAGGCGAATAAGGCGTTCACCTAGAGCGCGCCAGCCCGTAGGGGCACCAAACTGCACCCGCCCCCCTGCCAAAAGCGCCCCCGCCATTGCATTTCTGTGGCTGGTGGCGCCACCCCCAGCCCAGAGAGCTCGGAGCTGCCCCTCCGGCACCATGAAATTCCCCAGCGTGGCCGGCAAGGACGCCTTGGAGACCGTCCGCCTGGTGGGGAGCCACGAGCTGGGCAGTGCTGGCAGCCTTCGCCTCAAGAGGTAAGGGGACAGCCCCTACCGCCGCTCGGCTTCGCTCGCTCAGACCGCTGGCTCTACAAGCCCCAGCCACCCACCACCACCCAGCAGGCACCATCTGAAGGCCGAAGCTTCGCGGCCCGCCTGCACCCCAAAGAGCCTCCCAGAAGCCCCCTTTTCCCTCGCCCCCCAGCCAGCCAGCTCACTGCCGGTGCAGCTCCTCAAGCCCAGCCCCCTCGCCAGCCAGCCAAGTGGCAAAGAGTTTTGCCTAGCAGCCTGTCCTCTTCCTCCTCGGGGCGAGCCGGGCGCTCTCCTCCTCTTACGCCAAGCCCCCCTGGGGAGCCACAGAGCGAGAGAGAGGCAGGCAGGCATGGCCAGCTGCGGGCTCTCCGAAGATGCCACCTTCTCTGCCACTGCCTTGGCTCCCTTCTGCAACCTGGCCGCCTCCTGGGAAGCCCCCTTCAGCCACCAGGTAAGGGGAGAGAGGTGCCCGCGCTGACGGCGACCGATGAGGGAGTAGAGTTGTGAGATGACCCGGCAGTGTGTATGGGGAGGGGAGAGAAGCAGCAGCAGCAGAAGGCCCAACTTTCCCCGCTCCTCGGTGTTGTGTCTGGGCTGGGCGCCTGTGGGGCTTGCCTGGGGTGGGGGGTGGAGGTGGCGAGGTGCCGCCAATCGGCTGTCCCCACACATGCACACCAAGAACGTGCACCTCTCCTCCACCCCCCAGCTGTCATCTCACGCCCCCTTTTCCCTCAGGAACCACCACCACCAACAACAACCCCCCAACCCGGGGGGGAGGGCAGAGAGGGGAAAAGGGATCTCTGAGGAGGGGTTTGTGGATGCAGCTTGCCCAGATGCAAGTTCAGGATGCTGCAGAGCAGCTCGAGCGGTGCCTGCCTCAACCCCCCTCACAAGGGGGGGAAGAGTCCAGCAGAGGGGGCTGTCCAAAGGTGTTAGCTTCTTTGTTCCTCTCTCCTGAAAAACACTGAAGAGCCTTTGGCAATTGTCTCCCCCACCACCCCACCTTCCTGGCATGGCATCCCCACCTGGGCACCTTGGTTGGCCCCCATCCTCCTCCTCACCCAGCTGCCCATCCTCAGACTTAACTTTGATGACTGGGCAATGGCCGGGGGGGGGCAACGACTCCTGGCACGCCTGCCTTCACCACCACCACCCCGCCTTCTTCGGTTGGCCCCTAAAGGTCATAGCACAAAAACACATTGGTGGGCACAAATTGGTGGGCACATGGGGGGGGGTGTGCCAGAAGGTAGCATCGCCTAGTGTTCAAAAAAACCTGGAGCCAGCCCTGATTGCATATAAGCAAGTAAAAAATAATATAATCTGTAATTTAACATTTACAAAACAGAAATGCACTGGGAAATATGAAAGGTAAAATGGCAGTAGAAAACACGTTCCATAAATTATACAGGTAGAGCACAAAATAATGTTTTATTTATCCAAAGAAGATGAAGGAAGGACAAAGAACTCCTTGCCTCCTCAAAATCTTTCTACTAAAATTCTACTGATTTGCCCATAGATGTGGGATATTACCATTACATCTTTTATACATCTTTACAGACGTCTTTGTAATTCATCCATCTAAATCAGATCATCTTTTATTTAGTTAGTTAACAATTTGTATCCTGCCACTTCTGCCCTCAAGGAACACTCATAGTAGCTCACAATATAATAAAATGCATAAGCAACGGAAACTAAGAACTATAGCAATGCAATAACTAAAGGAAGGGAAACAGAAAAAAGCGAAGAGCCAACTTAGTATCCATTTCCCACAGAATCAGAAAAGCAGTCATAATCCATCTCTGAAAAAAAGGGGAGGAATGGGTCAAGTGACCCTCCCACAGAGTACTATCTACTGACAATATCTGAAGTTCTTTCTTGACTGTCATGTTACTCGTATGACAATATAGCCCAGGAAGCTAACCATCTTCTCCCACAATACAGTCTTACTCTTCCCATTCTAAAACTGTTGACAAAACACACAATTTTATCTTGTTCCACACTTTTCTAATTTCCCCCCAAAGCTATAAAACTAAGAGATGTGTAAATAAAACATTGCAGGGTCTGTGCACAGATTAATTCCCAATGATGGGGGGGGGACCTTTCTTTTTTGAAAAAGAGAACTGTTCATTTATTGTGAAGATAGCAAAAGTACACATTTCAATTAATTTCCCACATTTAAAAAGCACCCCAGGCTCTCTTATCTTACCATTCAACTCAAATTAGAGCCTCATACAACTGCTCCTTACAGAAACAGTATGTTTAATATTTCAGGAGCATATTGTATGGGGGTGGAGTACTTTTTCCTTCTAGTATTCCCTCCTGTAAAATATTAGATAGAATTTAGTATGTCTTAAATTACTGTTCAATTGTTCTATCAATAGCATTTGGACCAAAGGAAAGCACCCTGTTGTTGTTTAGCTGCGTTTTTATCCTCTGTTTATTCAGAGAGCTGCTACCTCCTCTTACTGTAAGATGCACATGAAATGTGAAGTGCATTGTCTAAGAATCTGATAGTTTTGTCTTTTCTATCCTGCATGCCTCTTCATTCACCCCATTCCCTCACGTACCCACTTTTAGGGCTGTGCAGGGGGGGGAATCATTTTTTTAGAATTCGGGTATGGTGTAGTAGTTAAGTGTGTGTACTCTAATCTGGGAGAACTGGGTTTGATTCCCCACTCCTCCATTTGCACCTGCTGGATGACCTTGGGCAAGCCATAGTTCTGACAAGAGCTGTCTTTGAAAGGGCAGTTCTGGAAAGAGCTCTCTCAGCCCCACCTACCTCACAGGGTGTCTGGTGTGGGGAGGGGAGGGGAAGGGAAAGGAGTTTGTAAGCTTCTCTGAGACTCCGAGTGAAGGGTGGGGTATAAATCCAATCTCTTCTTCTATTCTTCTTCTTCTATAATTAAGCCGATTTTTTTTGGGTATTCCTGAATATACCTGAATACCAATACCGGTATTGTATTGGTACCCAAAATATTCGGGTATTCCAAAAAAAAATTGGCTCCGTTATATCCTATGGGTCATTGTAGTCAATGGCAAAAATCTTCTAACAAGTATTCAGGGGGCTGGGGGGAGGTGGTTTGAGATAGAGGCACCAACGTTGTACTGTAGCTTGTGGAGCCTCTCCCCAAAAGAACCTTCAAGTTTGGAAAAGATTGGACCAGGGGCCCCAATTCTAGAGGCATCCAAAGAGGGTGCCCCAATCCTCCATTCTTTTCTATGGAAGGGGGAAAAGGCAGGCATCAGTGTCTCCCCAAGAATCTCTGCACTAGAAAGTAAGTGGTGGTGTCATGGGGCATGTTTGCAAGGCCAGCAGCAGAACCAGTGCAATGCGCCCACCAGAACAAGTGCCACTGTGGCAGTCAGTGCCCAATCCCAACTGGACTCAGGACATATCTGAGAATCTTTGGGGGCGTTTGCAAGGCCAGCAGCAGAACCAGTGCATGTGCCCATCAGAACCAGTGCCTCTGTGGTAGTCAGTGCTCAAACCCAACAGAACCCAGGTCAATCTGAAGATCTCTGCAGTATAAAAGGGTGGGAAAGAGACAAAAATGGCAGGAAAAAGAAGGTAAGTGGAGCCTTTAAAGTTTAAAGCCTCCCAGAGCCTGTATTCGGCGATGCCAAATATTTTCGGGTTTTTTCGGCATTCAGTATTTGGCAGCCGAATCAGATCAGGGAATCTGATTTGGTATGCCAAATAACCAAAAAATGCTGAAAAGGCTTTTTTTTGGGGGGGGGGTTGGTTCGGCTTTGCTGAATACCCACCCCTAGCAAAAAGCAAGACGAGCTTTCAGTGTCATTTGTAAAATCTGCAAATCAGAACATTTGCTCTAATTGCTCCAGCACATTCTTGGTGGCAGTCTACATAGGTGAGATATAGTCCTTCATCTTCAATGAAACCTCTGGAGATGTCCATGATCTGTAGGAAAAAAATGCACTATGACTGAACTATTGTAACATGCAACTTTTTCCGCTTCTTTCTTAGTTCTGTACCCTCCCTGATATTAAAGATTCTTTGTTTTGCAGACTGTAGGAGGATGGCAGGGCCCAGTTTACATCCCGTGGATTCCTATAACAGAGAGAGTGGTGGAGCATAGCAATAAAGTGTAGATGGCCATACCCCACCTCAACTTGCAGTATTTGTCAGAAGGGGTTTACTGGATCAGCCCAGCTAGCTGAACATTTTGTTCCAACAGCCATCAGT
>NW_015169780.1:1282841-1287194 GCF_001447785.1 Gekko japonicus | reverse complement strand
ACTCTAATCTGGGAGAACTGGGTTTGATTCCCCACTCCTCCATTTGCACCTGCTGGATGACCTTGGGCAAGCCATAGTTCTGACAAGAGCTGTCTTTGAAAGGGCAGTTCTGGAAAGAGCTCTCTCAGCCCCACCTACCTCACAGGGTGTCTGGTGTGGGGAGGGGCGGGGAAGGGAAAGGAGTTTGTAAGATTTGGGGAGGGGAGGGGAAGGGAAAGGAGTTTGTAAGCTTCTCTGAGACTCCGAGTGAAGGGTGGGGTATAAATCCAATCTCTTCTTCTATTCTTCTTCTTCTATAATTAAGCCGATTTTTTTTGGGTATTCCTGAATATACCTGAATACCAATACCGGTATTGTATTGGTACCCAAAATATGGGTATTCCAAAAAAAAAAATTGGCTCCGTTATATCCTATGGGTCATTGTAGTCAATGGCAAAAATCTTCTAACAAGTATTCAGGGGGCTGGGGGGAGGTGGTTTGAGATAGAGGCACCAACGTTGTACTGTAGCTTGTGGAGCCTCTCCCCAAAAGAACCTTCAAGTTTGGAAAAGATTGGACCAGGGGCCCCAATTCTAGAGGCATCCAAAGAGGGTGCCCCAATCCTCCATTCTTTTCTATGGAAGGGGGAAAAGGCAGGCATCAGTGTCTCCCCAAGAATCTCTGCACTAGAAAGTAAGTGGTGGTGTCAGGGGGCATGTTTGCAAGGCCAGCAGCAGAACCAGTGCAATGCGCCCACCAGAACAAGTGCCACTGTGGCAGTCAGTGCCCAATCCCAACTGGACTCAGGACATATCTGAGAATCTTTGGGGGCGTTTGCAAGGCCAGCAGCAGAACCAGTGCATGTGCCCATCAGAACCAGTGCCTCTGTGGTAGTCAGTGCTCAAACCCAACAGAACCCAGGTCAATCTGAAGATCTCTGCAGTATAAAAGGGTGGGAAAGAGACAAAAATGGCAGGAAAAAGAAGGTAAGTGGAGCCTTTAAAGTTTAAAGCCTCCCAGAGCCTGTATTCGGCGATGCCAAATATTTTCGGGTTTTTTCGGCATTCAGTATTTGGCAGCCGAATCAGATCAGGGAATCTGATTTGGTATGCCAAATATCAAAAAATGCCGAAATAGCATTTTCAGGTATTTTCCCATTCGGCTTTATCGAATGCACACCCATACAAACTTTATATCCATGGACTGACTCATTTGAGCCTTCTGTTTCACAAGTCACTCTTGTTAATGTTCATATCAGCAGAATACTGTGAATTTACAAACACTAGGCAAGTTCATGGTGCTGTTCATATCACATTAGCCCAACAGACACATGCTTCTTAATCCAGGTATCTACTTCAGATAGAGGCAAAACAAGGACTGGATTTTGGTTTCCAAGAATATTCGACTTCTTCAGAAAACAACTTGAACTGCTGAGACCACTAAGCCATTCCCTCCAGGCATCCCCATCTTGCATTAACATATAGTGACAGCTCAAGTCCCAGCATTAATCTGATTTTGTTTTCTCTCTTTCGTTGCATTTTCCAGTCAGCTAGCCTTTCATGCATCAACATCCATGGTTCTGCTGTCACTTTCTGTGATTAAAAAAGTTCAGCTCTTCGAACATCAGTGACACAGATGACCAAAATGTCATTTCCCAAGTTATCAAGCCTATATTTCACTGGATCTCATGAGACAAGTTTGTTCATGCTGTAAACATAAAGGTGGTTTGAGTATTTGGGTGTGCACTGAATGCATTCAAGTTGCCTTTAGATCTGTTTCTGATGGACTAGAGAACAGGAAGGAATCCACAAACACATTTCCTGCATAGTTAGACCATCATCGCACATATTTGACACAAACTTGGCCTTTCTTGGGTGGAGGGGCTTAAGGACCATAGATGAAACTAGGGTTGCCAGGTCCCCTTGTTACTCCAGTGGAGAAATCTGGGGGGTATGCTGGGGGTTGGCAGGGATGCCCCCAAGCCCTGCCCCCAAGAGCTACCACCTGCCCAACCACCCCTCTCCCTCCCCTCCTGTCAAATTTAAAGGGCCCTCCAGCTGGTCAGTGGACCATGTGGTCCCTGCCGATCAGCCCTTTAAATTGGGCAGGTGGGGAGGGAGAGGGGTGGCTGAGCGGGTGGTCGCTCTTGGGGGCAGGGCTTCCTCTGCCGGCCAGCTGGCCAGGGGCAGATTGAAGCCCCCATAAGCTGGGTAACCCCTGCCCAGACCTGGGGGCTGTGAACCCTAGATGAAACAAGACATAGATTTTATTCAATTCTTCTTTTTATAGCTCAGGACCTACTTTACCTACAATGAGGTGCTGAATTGGCCACCTTAAACTAAAGCCATAACAGAATTCTATAAGCAGGTTGCGACAAACTGCACTTTAAAAGCTCATAAGTGCTGTGTAAACATGTGAAGGGTTAATGCCTCACAGAGCCAGAGAGCCTTGAGTGACAGGCTGCTCAACTGAGTTTGAATGAGAGCAGAAAGACTTGGGAACTGACTGCTGAAGAGAACTCAGTTCGAGTTTAGCCCTGACTGCGGAAAGTTTAACTCTGACTGAGAAGAATTTAGTTCTGACTGAAAACAGTTTCATACTGTGTGAGCACTGGGAAGGTTGGCGAGAAGGAGTGGGTGTCAGGGGCTGGGTCGCAGGCAGAGGGAGTCTGAGTTGTCCGAGGTTGAAGCTGAGCAGGAGTAGAGCAGGAGCGGATAGCGAAAGTCCAACACACAAACCAGGAGCGGAGTCATTCAGAGCCGAGGTCAGAAAGCTGAGAGTTCAGAGCAGGGGTGGAGTCCAGAAACTAGGATGAGGTCGCAGCTGGGAACCAAAAGTGCTCCCATGGTTCCAGGCATCCCAAACACTACACCAGCAACCTGCAAGGTCATTGATAAGAAAGCAGTACAGAAGCAAAAGTAAAGACACAGCATCTGGCCCACAGATCAAGGGAATGGATCCCCCCCATCATGGCAGCATAGCTGACACCATCTGCCCCACAAGCGAGCTTCCTGCCACTGAGATGCCAAGTCCTGGCAGAGTCAGTCCCTTAAGCGAGCAACCCACGGAGGCGAGTCAGGGGGGCTGTCTGATGGTAGTTCCTCATCAGCTGTTACTGATGCAGGTGGCGACGGCAAACTGTCAGTTTCTGGCGCTTCAGCAGGGCCAGGTATGGGTTCTGCTGAAGCCATAAGAACATAAGAACACAATGCTGGATCAGGCCAAAGGCCCATCCAGACCAATACTCTGTGTCACACAGTGGCCAGAAATACCAGGTGCCATCAGGAGGTCCACCAGTGGGGCCAGGACATTAGAAGCCCTCCCATCAGCTCCCCCTTGCCACAGCCCATGACAGTGGGTTGATCAGTGAAGACCCACATTTGGGCCAGAAGAAGGAATAGATATTCTCATTACAGAAGAGATTCCCTGCCCAGTTGAAAGGGAGATAGCTCTAAAGAGTAGAGCGAACCCTGGTGTGCTCAGAGAAGGAATTTGGGTGCTTGGTAGTGAATCCCTGTCTTCTTAAACATGAAGGGTCAGTTAAACTCAAGAAAGTATATTGGAGTGTTTAGGAAACACTGAAACAAAAAACTCTCTTCTCAAAGATTCTAAGACTGTGTGAAAAGTTTAAAACTCTCAATTGCTGGAAACATACGAACTGACATCTGTGAAAATAAGTTACCTCAGAGTTCTTATTGATTTACCTCAGACATTTTACCTCTGATTTCACCTAATGTTTTTCCATCTACACTGAATAAAATATTAGGGTTAATTTTTTTTACCATTATAAAGCCTCTCGTTTAAGTTAAGAGGGGGATCTTGTCTCTTCCCTCAAGTTCCTGGGCTGAGCCAGCATCAAAATACAATAATGTGACAGGGTGGGACAGCCACAGATCTTCAGGAAAGAAGAAAGTAGATAAAGGAGCTGCTCAGTCAGAAGGAAGAGAAAAAAACATAGGGAAAATCCTGTGTCTGAGGGAGGGAAGATGGCAAGATTGTCATACAAGTCCATAAACTCTTTTGCTTTCCCATCATAATCAGATTCTGGAGCCCACCTTCAGTGAGTTTCCTAATGTAGCTCAGCAGCACAAACATGGATAGGTGTCGTGTTCCATATGTTCCATCGCTGTGTGAATTATGGAAGTTCTCAAACTTTAAATATGGAAAATTCCAACATTTTCCCATAAATTTCTTGCAATACTGAGCAAAAATAACTGGAAAGTTTTTGCTCTTCTTCCTCGGCCAGGTAGGTAGGGCGGGCGGGAGGTAGGGCAGGCGGGGAGGAGAGGCCTCACTGCCGCCGCCGCCTCCTCCCCGGAGCCGGCAGGCCGGCCGGGTAGGGAGGGAGGAAAGGGAGGAAGGGAGGGCGGGTGG